>NC_057747.1:21584003-21616103 GCF_004010195.1 Chiloscyllium plagiosum | reverse complement strand
CCCCCCTACAACCCACCCTCCCATCCTGGCACTTTTCCCTGCCACTACAGGATCTGTAAAACCTGCGCCAAAACCTCCACCCTCACCTCTATCCAAGGCCCTAAAGGAGCCTTCCAGATCCATCAAAGTTTTACTTGCACATCCACTAATATCATTTATTGTATCCATTGCTCCCGATGCGGTCTCCTCTACATTGGGCAGAGCACTTTAGGGAACATCTCCGGGACACCCGCACCAATCAACCACACCGCCATGTGGCCCAACATTTCAACTCCCCCTCCCACTCTGCCGAGGACATGGAGGTCCTGGGCCTCCTTCACCGCCGCTCCCTCACCACCAGACGCCTGGAGGAAGAACGCTTCATCTTCCGCCTCGGAACAACCCCAGGGCATCAATGTGGACTTCAACAGTTTCCTCAGTTCCCCTTCCCCCACCTCACCCCAGTTCCAAACTCCCAGCTCAGCACTGTCCCCATGACTTGTCCGGACATGTTCTACCTGCCTATCTCCTTTTCCACCTATCACTCCACCCTCTCCTCCCTGACCTATCACCTTCATCCCCTCTCCCACTCACCCATTGTACTCTATGCTACTTTCTCCCCACCCCCACCCTCCTCTAGCTTATCTCTCCACGCTTCAGGCTCACTGCCTTTATTCCTGATGAACGGCTTTTGCCCGAAACATCGATTTCGAAGCTCCTTGGATGCTGCCTGAACTGCTGTGCTCTTCCAGCACCATTTATCCAGCACCTCTTACTGCTGAGTCAGGAAACTTCTGAGTTAAAACTACATTCGAGGAATTAACTCATCAATTCATTAACTAATAACAAATTCATTGTCTCAAGCTCAAAATTCAATCCCACATTCCAGGACAGTGCTGCCCTGTTGGAAGGTCCAACTTTTGGATGAAATGTCAAATGCAAGGGCATGACTGTCCTCTCAGGTGATTGCAACAACAACAAAAATAATCCATGGAAAAATCTTGAAGGCGAGCAAGGAAGTTATACTCAGTGTTCTGGTCAATATTTACCCCTCGACCCCAGCATTGTAAAAATAGATCATTACCATGTAGTCAGGAGTCCAACAGGAGAAATGGCTACGAGACTGGTTCAAAGCTATAACCAAGCATGCTGGGAACCTAGATCAAACTAGTTTAAACTCTGAACCCGGTTAAAACTGCAGTTAAGACATAGAATTATAGACTCATACAGCACAGAAACAGACCGCTCGGTCCAACCAGCTCATGCCGAACATAATCCCAAGCCAAACTAGTCCCACCTGCCTGCTTCTGGCCCATATCCCCCAAACCTTTCCTAATCACGCATTTATCCAAATGCCTTTTAAGTATTCTAATTGTACTCACATCCACCACTTCCTCAGGAAGTTCATTCCATACACAAACCACCCTCTGTGTAAAAAGTTTTCCCTTCATGTCTTTATTGAATCTCTCTCCTATCACCTTTAAAATGTGTCCTCTAATCTTGAAATCTCCCATCCTAGGGAAAGGACAACTACCATTCACTCCATCTATACCCCTCATTATTTTATAAACTTCTACAATGTTGAGACCAATCCTGTAAGCTGTGATCTGCAGTTTCCCACATTGATTCAGGGGTGTCTGCTAGACATATTGGACATATTCCCTTGTATGGAATACGGTATGTAACTCCTTACAACCCTGTATGAACATTTGGGAGCTGTTTACCATTGAACCCCATTGGGATCGAACATTGTGATTGGGTTGTGTCAATTTATTGGCTGAGTGTCAGAGAAGTTTCTGGAAAGTGAACACACTTTGGGATAAAAGTTGCCAAAACAAGAGGAATTTGCAGGAGGGAGCTCTCGCGACCAGCATTCACAAAGCAGGTGCCCTGAAGCTAATTTAAAGAGAAGACAACTAGAATAGAATATAAATTTATTGTCACGTGTAGTTTTACATGAAAAATATAGTGAAAAGTTTAATAACTCATTCCTCCACAGTGCCTATGTCAATGACAGAAGTCATGCATAATAATAATAAAATAATAAGTAAAATTAAGACAAAGTTCATCATAGTTCAATTAATGGCTCCCGGGCTTGGGGAAAGCCAAGTAAGGAACGATGGAATACTCTGAAGACCTAAACTGGGACAGGAACGCCTGCTGGGCAGCTGCAATAACCAGACACCAAATACGAAGAAGATCTCCATTCTGGGACAAGACCATCACACTACGGAGCAGAGTCTACACCGAGAGCAAGAGTTGGCCAGTTCATTCAAATCAGGGTGAGATTTGTTTCAAGCCAAACTTATAGAGTTAAATGTGCATTAACTTAAAGTACGGTATAGTGAAGTGAAATGAAATGGGGCGGCACGGTGGCTCAGTGGTTAGCACTGCTGCCTCACAGCACCAGGGACCCCCAGTTTGATTCTACCCCTGAGTGACTGTCTGTGTGGAGTTTGCACATTCTCCCTGTGTCTGCATGGGCTTCCACTGCTATCCTCCCAAAGTCCAATGATATGCAGGCTTGATGGATTGGCCATGCTAAATGCCTATATTGTGCAGGCTAGTTGGATCGGCCTTGCTAATGCCCACACTGTGCAGGCTAGTTGGATTGGCCTTGCTGAAATGCCCACACAGTGCAGGCTAGTTGGATTGGCCTTGCTAAATGCCCATAGTGTGCAGGCTAGGTGGATTGGCCATGCTAAATGCCCACAGTGTGCAGGCTTGGTGAATCAGCTATGCTAAATGCCCACATTGTGCAGGCTAGGTGGATTGGCCATGCTAAAATGCCCATAACGTGCAGGCTAGGTGGATTGGCCATGCTAAATGCCCATAGCGTGCAGGCTTGGTGAATTAGCTATGCTAAATGCCCACATTGTGCAGGCTAGTTGGATCGGCCATGCTAAATGCGCACACTGTGCAGGCTAGGTGGATTGGCCTTGGGAGATGCAGGGTTATGGGGTTGGGTCTGGATGGGTCAGTATGAACTTGATGGGCCAAATGGCCTGCTTCCGCAAGGTGGGGACTGTAGGAGTTGAAGTTAAGTTTGATAAAGTAAATGTTGCAATCAATGTATGTTTTATATTGAGCATTGGTACCTAAATAGTTAAATAAAGAAGAGTTTTGTTTAGTTAAAGTCTCACGTGCCTGTTGTCTGTCACACAAGGAAACAATACCTGGGTAAAAGGGTTGAGTACTCCTTTTGGGTAACAACCACATTACTGTCTGTGGGAAATTGCTGTGCGTGCAATTTTACACACTTCTGAACTATTCCGTTGCTGGTGGAGCTGTTTGACACGTCCAACAATTTTGAAAGTAACTATATAAATGCAAAGTTAAAAATCACACAACACCAGGTTATAGTCTAACAGGTTTAATTGGAAGCACTAGCTTTCGGAGCACCGTTCCTTCATCAGGTGGTTGTCACCTGATGAAGGAGCGTCGCTCCGAAAGCTAGTGTGCTTCCAATTAAGCCTGTTGGACTATAACCTGGTGTTGTGTGATTTTTAACTTTGTACACCCCAGTCCAACACCGGCATCTCCAAATCATATATAAATGCAAGTCTTCCTTTAATGATCAAAATGTGTGCTATGCTGTGCAAAGCATCTATGCCGAGCAAGAACTAGGAGTAGAATAAGTCATTGTGCCTGAACTCCATTTATCCACCTCATCTCAGTAACTCTGGTTTCTCGGAGAGAGCTCCCGATTTCCACTACCCATTCTGCTTCGTCCCGTCATTCCTGATTGCTTTTTTCAAGAATTCATTATAAGGGTGTGGACGTCGCTGGCTAAGCCTACAACTGAACTGATTTTCTCTGACTGCCCATGAGAACATTCTCGAACCCGCTGTAGTCTGTGTGATTAACTGCAGAATGGTGAAGGAGAATGGTAGAGTGAGTAACTGTATCAAATGTTGAAGCCAAGCCTCACAAAGTCAATAGTGATGGGTTGATGGAAGGCCAATGAATGGGAAAAGTGGGTCAGGGGTTAAAATGCCAACCAATCAGATCCACCAATTGGACATTACCCAACTTGACACATAATTGAGCGTGATTTAGTTGGCCCTTTGAACATGTTGAAGCAATGCAACTTGGGCTGAGAGTGTGTTGCTGGGAAAGTATAGCAGGTCAGGTCAGGTCAGGCAGCATGAATGGCTTCCTTCATCACGATTCCTGATGAAGGGCTTATGCCTGAAATGTCGATTCTTATGCTCCTCGGGTGCTGCCTGACCTGCTGTGCTTTCCCAGCAACACACTCTCAACTCTGATCTCCAGCATCTGCAGTCCTCACCTTCACTTCCACAATGCAACTTGGCACAAATAAATGGTTTGGCTTCATACACAACCTCCTATAAATTGTAGCCAGGGCCACAAGGATGGGTGTTGGGTCCACTGCTTTTTGTCATTTATATAAATGATTTGGATATGAATGTAGGAGGTAGAGTTAGTAAGTTTGCAGATGGCACCAAAATTGGAGATGTAGTGGACAGCAAAGAAGGTTACCTCAGAGTATAACAGAATCTTGATCAGATGCGCCAATGGGCTGAGGAGTGGCAAATGAAGTTTAATTTAGTTACATGTGAGGTGCTGCGTTTTGGAAATGCAAATCAGGGCAGGATTTATGCACTTAATGGTAAGGTCCTAGGGAGTGTTGCTGAACAAAGAGACCTCGCAGTGCAGGTTCATAGTTCCTTAAAAATGGAGTCACAGGTCAATATGATAGTGAGGAAGGCGTTTGGTATGCTTTCCTTTATTGGTCAGAGTATTGAGTACAGGAGTTGGGAGGTCATGTTGCAGCTGTAGAGGACATTGGTTAGGCCTCTTTTGGGATACTGTGTGCAATTCTGATTTCCCTCCTATCAGAACAATATTGTGAACTTGAAAGGGTTCAGAAAAGATTTGGAAGGATGTTGCCAGGGTTGGAGGATTTGAGCATAGGGAGAGGCTGAACAGGCTGGGGCTGTTTTACCTGGAGCGTCAGAGGCTGAGGGGTGACCTTAAAGAGGTTTACAAAATCATGAGGGGCATGGATAGGATAAGTAGACAAGGTGTTTTCCCTGGGGTAGGGGAGTCCAGATTTAGGGTGAGTGGGAAAAAATTTTAAAGGGATCTACGGGGAAACTTTTTCACACAGAGGGTGGTACGGGTATGGAATGAGCTGCCAGAGAAAGTGGTGGAGGCTGGTACAATTACAACATTTAAGAGGCATTTGGATGGATACATGAATAGGAAGATTTTAGAGGGATATGGACTGGATGCTGGCAGGTGAGACTAGATTAGGTTAGGATATCTGGTCAGCATGGACGAGTTGGACCGAGGGGTCTGTTTCTATGACTCTACTTTAGTCTGAGGCAACATGTTACCTATTGGTCTAGGAGTCAAGAGATCATGAGACAGCTCAGCCTCAGGAACATGGCCTAGGGCTGAGTTTTTTCAATAACTGTCAATGTCAGAGCTCATAGACCAGCTGGAATTCAAAGAATGTGAACAATAAGCCAGCCCTTGAGTTCACCTTCCAATGAGGGATGGCGGCACTGATGGGTAGGTAGCTCTGCACATAGGAGATCAGGACAGTGTGGTCTATTGTGCAGGAGTGCTGCTGAGGCCCAGTGTTGCCGGCTAGGAGTGGCTGATACCTCATGGCGAACAGAGAGTGCCGCCTTGCTGTTTTCTCCTGCAAACATTCCTCAATTGTAAAGCCTCAGCCTCCAGTTTCTGCCTTTTCCTTGTAAGGATTCAGTGAGGGGAATGGCAGTGTTTATGGTTTGAGGGGGCGTGGTTCCAGCGTCAGAACAGATGCTGTGCTGCATTGCTGTGACTGGCAGCGTCAACTGGCTCCTTAATGTTTTTGATCGACCTGTTCAGACATGTTCTAACCGTTGTCTGGGATCCTGAACCTGGATCTCCCAACCCAAGACAATACCATTGCATCATGGGAGTACCGGATTAGCTCAGGCAGCTTTTAAAGGAAAGTAAACAAGACCGCCCATAGTTGACAGGAAATGGAGATAATATAAACATGGATTTCTTAACTCATTCCACCTGACATGAATGTTTGCTGACTAAATCCCAGGGGATTATAATTAATTGCCACCTGGCTTTGACACAGTTATTCTTCAATTTTCATTAAAAGTTGAATGGGGTATATTTCCTATCAAAGTAAAAAAGGAAGGGAATTGACATCTAAGCCACCAAACTGCCTCAAAGCATTAACATTATAAAGTTGCGTGTTTCTATGCAAAATGTTAACCCACTTAATTGGATATCAAACAACAAGATAAATGAAGTTTGTTTAAAAGTGCTGAGTGGATGTTTATAGAGGTGGTGGCACAGTGGTAATGTCATAGATTAAAACTCCAGCTTAACATTTGGAGGACATGTGTTCAAAATCCCACTGGGGAAGGTTTTAATATTTGAATTCTAAATACCAGAGATAAAAACTGATGTAATAATGACCTTACACCGAAATATAACGTAGCAAATAGGAACAGGAGTAGGCCATTCAGCCCTTTGACCATGCTCTCTGACTGTCAATGAGTTCATAGCCAATCTGACTGTAAATCTCTCACTTACCTCAGATAACCTTTCACTCCCTTGCCTAACAAAAATCTAGGGTTGAGAGTGTGGTGCTGGAAAAGCACAGCAGGTTGGAGAGGAGAGTGGAGCGGATAAATGGGAAAGGTGATGGGTAGGTCAGGAGGGCGGAGCCACGTTGGAGGCTTGGGGTTGGGATAATGTGAGGGAGAGGAAATGGGGAAATTGGTGAAATCCACATTGATCCCGTTTAATTGCAGGGTCCCAAGGCAGAATATGAGGTACTCTTCCTCCAGGCGTCAGGTCATAAGGGTTTGGAACCCATTTATCTCTCAGCCCCCCCGGCCCACAAGCCTCATTCCTGATGAAGGGCTTATGCCCAAAACGTCCATTCTCCTGCTTATCAGATGTTGCCTGACCTACTGTGCTTTTTCGGCACCACACTCTCAACTCTGATCTCCAGCATCTGCAGTCCTCACTTGCTCCACCTTGACAAGAATCTACCTCTACCTGAAAAATATTGAAGGACTCTGTTTCCACTACCTTTCCACGAAGGGAATTCCAAAGATTCATGACTCTTTTGAGAGAAAATATAATTCTCTCCATCTCTGTCTTCATGAGCCAACCCTTATATGTCAACAGTGAGTTCAAGTTCTAGGGTCCCCTGCAAGATGAAATATTGTCTCTGTATCAACCCCATCAAGGTCTCTTAAAATCGGATATGTTTCCATCGAGACACCTCTAACTCTTCTAAACTCCAACAGATGTGCATTTTGTGTTCATAGAAACATAGAAAATAGGAGCAGGAATAGATTATATAGGCCATTGATCCTGATCTACCCTTCAATATGATCATAGTCCCACTCTGTCCACATTTAGCCTTTAGCAATCTATCAATCTTAAACAGCGAACACCACAATGTAAACTTTAAAGAATTTTCCTTTCATAAATTAGACCAAAATGTTATAGAGTCATACAGCACAGAAACAGGTTCAACCAGTCCATGTCG
Organism: Chiloscyllium plagiosum; assembly: GCF_004010195.1. Classification (NCBI taxonomy): domain Eukaryota; kingdom Metazoa; phylum Chordata; class Chondrichthyes; order Orectolobiformes; family Hemiscylliidae; genus Chiloscyllium; species Chiloscyllium plagiosum. The sequence goes on along the minus strand of NC_057747.1, from coordinate 21,608,581 downwards.
AACATAATCTATAACTAAACTAGTCCCACCTGCCTGCTCCTGGCCCATATGCCTCCAAACTTTTCCTATTCTAGTACTTATCTAAGTATCTTTTAAACATTGTAACTGTGCCCACATTCATCACTTCCTCTGGCAGTTCATTCTACATGTGAATCATCCTCTGTGCAAAAACATTGTCCCTCATGTCTTTTTTAAATCTGTCTCCTCTCACCTTAAAAGTATACCCCCTAGTCTTAAATCCCCCACCCTAGGGAAAAGACACCTGCCACTCACCTTATCTATATACCTCATGATTTTATAAACCTCTATAAGGCCACCCCTCAATCTCCTACTCTCCATTGAAAAAAGTCCCAGTCTTTCTATATAACTCAAACCTTCCATACCTGGCAATATGGACTAGGAGCCAATGTAGGTCAGTGAGTGCAGGGTAGTGGGTGACCTTAACACGGTGTAAGTCAAGATGCAGGTGACAAACAGCAAGAGATTGCTCTGCCATAAAATGAACAATATGTGACCATAGCTAATGACTTTCCTGACTCATGTCTACTTCACATCTTCAATCCCAAGTTAATGCTGTTCAATCTCAGTTCAAAACATGATGACTAAAGTATGATGCATACGGAATGTGATTGTATTACACACCCTTATTAATACTCAAACAAAAATACAATTCCTCACGTATATTGCATTATTGAAAATAATGTTTCCACCTCACACAGCCTCTCAGTTTCACGCTTGTTTCTTGTCACTCACTGTGAGTAATGCCAGTCAATAATAACTTAACACTTCATACCTACGTTGCATGGTACCTGGCTGGTCTAAAACTAAGCAGCAGATCTTCAAAAAGTTGCAAGTTTGGAAGGTGCTGTCAAAGGAGCCTTGGAAAGTTGATGCAGTGCATCTTGTAGATATTACGCAGGACAAATCTCAACTTCTCACGATGACAAGGTGTTGTTGGTGCCAGTAATTAGGCCTTAGGTCGTGTCTTGATGCCTTGTGGTGATGACTGCCCTGATGGAGGGTGATGACGGCACAGAGTTGATCTAGGGCACAAAGTTCAAGAAGGCATTGCCCTTACTCACGTCATGTTGACTGGGGCAGATCAGCCATGTCTGCCCGATGTGAACCAAAGTCACATGGGATGAATTGTTTCTGGCCATTTTAAATGCTCATCAGACCGTTACCTAAGGAATCATAGGAATGTTCTTTGTCTGAGAAGCTGACAGACAGAGCTGGGTATATGGGTGCCTAGAACGTTGAGTGTACTTCCATCAGATGACAATCACAGGAGATGTGGCCCTTTGATGTTGCTACTGGCATCTCAGTGCACTGTGCTAACCAAGATCTTACTGCAAAAGCTATACCACACCCACAGTGTGCAGCATTTAGTGCTCTTTCTGTATGTGTCAAAGACATTATTAGCCTTGTGGCATTGAGAGTGGCAACATTAACACCAACTTGGACAGCTCTCAAATGGTCAGGGGTGTGGAAATACAGCTCGTTGTTTGTACCAGGGCACGTGCTCCTCACACTCAGCTTTCAGGGCGAAAGGTTCCTCCAGATGGGGAAAACGCAGGAAGCATATTCCTGATAACCTGGGAGTCCAGAACCAAGGGACACAGCCTAAGGATATGGGGTGAGACAGAGATGAGGAGAAATTTCTTCATCCAGAGAGTGGGGATGCAATTGAGGTAAAAACATTTAATATTTTCAAAATATAAATGCAAATAAAAAGATCAAAGGGTATGAAATGAAATGGGAAAGGGTACTGAGTAGCATGATTAGCCATACGGAATGGCAGAACATGATTAAAGGGCCGAATGGCCTATTCCAGTGTCTATTTACTGTGGTATGTTTCTGTGTTAGGTTACCTTTCCCTGTTTGTTGCGTGGACTGAGCTTACAAGCTGCAGATTTGTTTTGATGTGATTGAATTTGATTTATTATTGTCACATCGTACCTAGGTACAGTGAAAGGTTTTGTTTTGCATGCAGTACAGGTAGATCATACCATACAAAGTGCATCAGGATGATAAAACAGAGTGAGGAATAGTGTTACAGCTGCAGAAAAGGTGCACAAAGAGTGAGGTCAACATTAAATTTGAAATTTGAGGGGCCTATTCAAAAGTCTAGTAACAGCGGAGAAGAAGCTGTTCTTGAATCGGTTGGTACGTGTGTTTAAGCTTCTGTATCTTCTGCCTGATGGAAGAGGTTGGAAGAGATTATAACCAGGATGGAAGGGGTCTTTGATGATGTTCACACTCTCTGTAGTTTCTTATGGTCCTGGGCAGAGCAGTTGCTGTACCAAGCCGTGATGCATCCGGATAGAACGTGCAGGCTTGCCTGTCATCTCAATCTCAGAGGCAAGTATCTAGATGAAAGCCTGTAGTCTGGCAGCTTAGTTGGTTGCAGGATTCATCAGAAGATACTAATTTGCGGAAATCACCAATGGCATAAGGGGACTCCTCCATGCTGGGTTTACTCCCTTAGCCAATAACGTTTGATGCTGTTGTACTTGAGCACCAATTCTCAGGGGACCAGAATGTCACTGATATGGATGTGACCTTGCCCTCCAAGTGTCGCATTCCCTCGCCCTCACTTATGGTGGCTTTTTTCTCTCCCTGGCTACCCCCATCATCACCACCACCAATCATTCAGTGCTTGCCAGTGTAATTCAGCCTGGTTCAACATCACAAGTTAAATTAAAACCCTGCACATAAGAACACCGACTCAACACAACAGCTTAACCTCCACAGTAAAATCCACATTTCAAAGCTAAAGCACATCATTAGGTAGCTGGATGTCAGAGAGATGAATAAGCAGCTGTTTATAGCTATATGAAGCTGGTTTGGACTCTGAGGTATCTCAGAATGTTTTATGCAGTGGGACGATAGCATTGTGAATATGTTAATAGATACTGATCCAGAGGCTTTGAGTAAGAACCCATGAGATGTGATCACTTTAAATTCAATTAAGACAGGACCTGGCCAAAATGGACTGGGAGCATCTCCTTGTAGGAAGGTCAATGTCAAGATAGTGAGGAATCGTTCAAAAACCGAACTGTGAGGGTGCAGGGCCAACACATTACAGCAATAACCACTATCCTCACTAAACAAACACCCTACCACAGCACAAAGTCTTCCTCATAGCTCCAACATAACACTTCATAGAATCCCTGCAGTGTAGAAGCAGGCCGTTCGGCCTGTCAAGTCCACACCAACCCTCTGAAAAGCATCCCATCCAGACCCAACTGTCTCTTACCTTATCCCCGTAATTCCCATGGTTAACCCACACCTCTTTGGACTGTGAGAGGAAACCAGAGCACCCAGAGAAAACCCGTGCAGATATGAGGAGAACGTGCAAACTCCACACAGACAGTCGCTCAAGGGTGGAATTGAACCCAGGTGTCTGGCACTGTGGGGCAGCAGTGCTAACCACTGAGCTATCGTGCTGCCCTTTAACCCCACCATTTCATCCCTTGAGAATCCCTTAAGGAACATCTCGGTCATAGCTCTTATTCTAACTAAAGGAGCCCCACTACGTTACAGCACATGAGTAAAACCCTCTGAAATGAAACCCAGCATGGTCAGGAAAATCACAAAATTTACCCCTTACTAGAGGAATTAATCACCCCAAAAACTACTCACTACACCCGCAAAAATAACTAGCCCCATCCACCCCCCAACCCAACAGATTTCCTTCCTATCTCTATGACACTAGTAACTCGGGTTAACAGAAAAATTGTTCTGAGAAAAAGGGTCACTGGCCCCGAAATATTAACTCTGCTTCCTCTCCACAAATGCTGCCAGGTCTGATGAGTTTCTCCAGCAATTTTTGTTTTTGTTTCAGACCCCTGGTTAACAGCTCACTCAGCACCAACATGCTGGGAAACATACTCATAGAGAGATGTACAGCATGGAAACAGACCCTTCGGTCCAACCCGTCCATGTCAACCAGATATCCCAATCCAAACTAGTGCCATCTGCCAGCATCCGGCCCATATCCCTTCCTATTCATATACCCATCCAGATGCCTTAAAAATGTTGCAATTGTACTACCCTCCACCACTTCCTCTGGCAACTCATTCCATACACGTACCATCCTCTGCATGAAAACGTTGCCCATTAAGTCTCTTCTATATCTTGCCCCTCTCACCCTAAACCTATACCCTCTAGTTCTGGACTCCGCCACCCCAGGGAAAAATTCTTTGTCTATTTATCCTATCATTCATGCCCCTCATGATTTTATAAACCTCTATAAGTTCACCCCTGAACCTCCAACACTCCAGGGAAAATAACTCTAGCCTATTCAACCTCTCCCTATAGCTCAAATCCTCCAACCCTGGCAACATTCTTGTAATTCTTTTCTGAATGCTTTAAGTTTCACAACATTCTTCCAATAGGAAGGAGACCAGAATTGCACACAATATTCCAACAATGGCCTAACCAATGTCCTGTACAGCCGCAACATGACTTCCCAATTCCTGTACTCAATGCTCTGACCAATAAAGGAAAGCATACCAAACGCCTTCTTCACTATCCTACCTGCAACTCCACTTTCAAGGGACTATGAACCTGCACTCCAAGGTCTCTTTTATTTTCAGCAGTGCTCCCTAGGACCTTACCATTTAGCGTATAAGTCCTGCTAAGATTTGCTTTCCCAAAATGCAGCACCTTGCATTATTCTAAATTAAACTCCATCTGCCACTTCTCAGTCCATTGGCCCAATTAGTCAAGATCCTGTTGTAATCTGAGGTAACCTTCTTCGCTGTCCACTCCACCTCCAATTTTGGTGTCATCTGCAAACTTACTAACTACACCTCTTATGCTCTTGTTTAACATGTCAGAAAATGCTTGCAATAGATGCTTCAGTCAGCTTACTGCTCACTTGCAATAGCAGTGCATATCATGCCTGTAACAATATCTTTATATTTTCAACTAATTCATTTCCAATGAACATTATCAAAATGTATTACTCTTTCCATCTCATATGCAAGCGAAATAAATTGTAATGTTGTCTATCTTCAATGTCATTTTCTTCAAGTTTTGTTCTGACTTCATGCTTTCCAGTCTTCTTAATAGAAGAGAACTTTCAAAATCAGTGATTTAAGTCTTTACAACTCTTCTTTATGAATACTAATTTACATTCCTCTTGATAACAAAATCAATACTCCTGGCAACTACCATGATCAACCTGAAGAGCGGTTGAAAATGCAAACTGAATGCTGACCCTTGATGAGAAGGTAGGCATGCAGGATGTAACTGTAAGGTAATCTTTTGAAAATGAATTAGAGGACTGTCATCAGACCTAATGGTTGACAATACTGACCCTTTTCAACCTGAGAATCCCAGATTTCTAGCCTGACCTGTCCTGTCCACCATCCTCTTAAAAGATCCTACTCCTGGTTACACGAAAATAATGTACAGATGCTGTACTCTCTTCAAATGCCAAATTTCTTCCTTGGCTATTTGGACAGGCTCACCAGATGTGAACGCCACAGGCTTTTCAATTTTTTTAAAGAACAGAGAACTGTAGAACACTTGAATAGGCCCTTCGGCCCACCAAGACTGCGCTTGACACATGCCCTCTTTCTAAACTGTAAAGCTTTTGCCTCTATAGGGACAATATCCCCCTACTCCCAATCAATTCATGTATCTGTCAAGGTGCCTCTTACATATTGCCATTGTATCCACTTCTACCACTTCCATTGGGAGTGCCTTCCAAGCACGCACTATCCCCTGTACAAAAAAACCTTGCCTCTCATATCTCCTTTAAACTTATCCCTCTTTACCATAAACTTTTGTCCCCTTGTTATTACCCTGGGAAAAAGACTCCAACTATCCATTCTATCCATGCATCTCCTACTTTCTAAACTTCTCTCACATTGCCTTTGATGTTTAAGTGAAAGCAGACCAGGTTTGTCCAATCTCTCCTCATAGATAATATGCTCCAATCCAGGCAACATCCTGGTAAACTGTTTCTGTACTCACTCCAAAGCCCCCACATCCTTTTGATAGTGTGGTGACCAGAACTGTACATGATCTTCCAAATGCTGCCTCACCATGTTCCATACAGCCGCAACATGACTTGCCAATTTTTATACCCAATGCCTCAACCGATGAAGGCAAACATGCCATATACCTTCTTGACCAACTTATCCACTTGCGTTGCCAGCTTCAGGCATCTGTGAACCTCCATGCCTAGATCCGTTTTGTATGTTAATCTTCTAGTGGTTAGCACGGCTGCCTCACAGCTCCAGAGACCCGGGTTCAATCCCCACCTCAGGCGACTCTCTGTGTGGAGTTTGCACGTTCTCCCCGTGTCTGCGTGGGTTTCCTCCGGGTGCGCCGGTTTCCTCCCACAATCCAAAAATGTGCAGGGTAGGTGAATTGGCCATGCTAAATTGACCATAGTGTTCAATGAAGGGGTAAATGTCGGGGAATGGGTCTGGGTGGGTTACGTTTCGGCAGGTCGGTGTGGACTTGTTGGGCCGAAGGGCCTGTTTCCACACTGAAAGTAATCTAATCTAATCTAATCTAACAGTGCTGCCATTTAATATATGTTTCCCTCCCGCATTTAATCTTCCAAAATGCAACTCCTCGCACTTGTCTGGATTTAACTCATCTGCCATTTCTCCATCTAAGTCTCTAGCCTATCTATATCTTGCTTTATCCTCAGGCAATCCTCTCCAATTCGCAAAGCTCCCCCTGTCTGTGTCATTGACACACTTACTAATCAGATTACCTATATTCTTCTCCAATTCATTTACGTATATTACAAACAACAGGGATCCCAGTACTGATCCTTGCAGAACACTATCATAGATCTCCAGTCAGAAAAACACCCTTCCACTGCAACTCTTTGTCTACTGTGACTAAGCCAATTCCATCTTACCAGCTCACCAAAGATCCCATGTGACTTCACCTTTTTATCAGCCTGCTATGTGGGACCTTGCCAAAGGTCTTGTTGAAGTCCATGCACACAACAACCATCGCCCTGTCCTCATCAACCATCTTTGTCACTTCCGCAAAAAACTCAATCAAGTTTGTGAGACATGACCTTCCCCACACAAAGCCATGCTGCCTATCGCTGGTAAGTCCATATTTTTCAAAAAGTGAGTAAATCCTATTCTTAAGAATCTTCTCCAATAAATTCCCTACCACTGACGTAAGGCTCACTGACCTGTAAGTTCCCTTCTTAAACAAAGAAACAAGTCCTGTGACTAAAGAGGATAAAAATAGTTTGTACAAGATCCCAGCAATTTCCAGACCTGCCTCTCTTGGTATATTGGAATAGATCCAAACAGATCCTGTGGACTTGTTCACCTTCATGATTTCAAAACATCCAAGATGTCTTCCTTTTTTCTATTGATGTGCCCTAGAGACTCACCATCCACCACATCCTTCTCCTGTGTGAATACCAATGCAAAACGTTCATTAAGGACCTCACCCACTTACTCCAGCTCCTTACATAAATTCCTTTCTTTGTCCTTGAATGAATTTACCCTTTGTTTTAGCTACCCTCTCGCTCCTTAATAGTGTATAAAATATCTCCAGATGTTCCTTAATCCTGTTTGCCAAGGACATTTCATGTATAGTACATAGTACATTGAACATTACAGAGCAGTACAGACCCTTTGGCCCTCAATGTTGCGTCGACCAGTGAAAATAATCTGATGCCCATCTAACATACACCTTCCATTATTCTCCATATAGAATATAGAACATAGAACAATACAGCGCAGAACAGGCCCTTCGGCCCTCGATGTTGCGCTGACCTGTGAACTATTCTCAGCTCGTCCCCTTACACTATCCCATCATTATCCATGTGTTTACCTAAGGATTGTTTAAATCTCCCTAATGTGGCTGTGTTGACTACATTAGCAGGTAGGGCATTCCACACCCTTACCACTCTCTGCGTAAAGAACCTGCCTCTGACATCTGTCTTAAATCTATCACCCCTCAATTTGTAGTTATGCTCCCTTGTACATGCTGACGTCATCATCCTAGGAAAAAGACTTTCACTGTCTACTCTATCTAATCCTCTGATCATCTTGTATGTCTCTATCAAATCCCCTCTTAGACCTTCTTCTTTCCAATGAGAACAGACCCAAGTCTCTCAGTCTTTCCTCATAAGACCTTCCCTCCAGACCAGGCAACATCCTGGTAAATCTCCTCTGCACCTTTTTCAATGCTTCCACATCCTTCCCGAAATATGGGGACCAGAACTGTACACAATATTCCAAAAGTGGCCGCACCAGCGTTTTGTATAGTTGCAGCATGATATTGCGGCTCCAGAACTCAATCTCTCTATGAATGAAACCGAACACACCGTATGCCTCCTTAACAGCACTATCCATCTGGGTGGCCTGTATGTCCACTTTTAGCCTTCCTAATTCCTTTTGTCAGTTCATTCCTGCTATCTTTGTATTCTTTGAGGGCATTATTTGTCTTCATTTTCCTAAACCTTATGTATAGGTAAAAACAATTACTGCAGATGCTGCAGATACTCTGCCTGTATTCCTGATGAAGGGCTTTTGCCCGAAACGTTGATTTTCCTGCTCCTCGGATGCTGCCTGAACTGCTGTGCTTTTCCAGCACCACTCTAATCCTAAACCTTATATATGCCTATTTTTCTTTTTAACTGAGTTCTCAATTTCACTTGTCATCCAATGTTCCCAAATCTTGCGATCCTTATCCATCATTTTCACAGAGACACGCTGGTCCTGAACTCTAATCAAAAGATTTCCACATGCTGGATGTGGAATCACCCGGAAACAGCTAGTCCCGAATCTACATTCCCCAGTTCCTGCCTAATGTCGTAGTAAGAGACAAAAAAACTGCAGTTGCTGGAATCCAGAACTCAATCCCATCGAAGCAATTGTGCTCTTCCTATTCCTGAGCTCTACCCCATGGCCTTGCTGGATGAGCCTTCCACATTGTCCTCCCTCGATATAACTGTGATATTCTCCCATATCAGTAACGCTGACATTTCGGGAGATGAGGGCTGAACTCCAACACTCTCCTGAAGAGTGATGAACACTTACAAATTGTTCACTCCAGGTACAGAGGAGAAATATAATCATAGAATAGAATCACTACATTGTGGAAACATGCCCTTCAGCCCAACAAACTCACACTGACCCTCCGAAGAGTATCCCACCCAAACCCTTTCCCTTTTACTCTACATTTACTCCTGATTAATGCACCTAACCTACACGTCCCAGAACACAATGGGCAATTTAACACGACCAATTCACCTAAGCTGCACATCTTTGGATTGTGGGAGGAAACCCACGCAGATGCAGGGAGAATGTGCAAACTCCACACAGACAGTCGCCCGAGGCTGGAATCAAACCCGGTCCCCAGCGCTGTGGGGCAGCAGTGCTAACCAGTGAGCCACCATGCCATGTAATGGTGTAGCATCGCGATGAACATCATGAGAACTTTTTTCAGTCAGGAAGAATCTAACATCACCTGAATTGAATTGAATTGAATTTATTGTCACTTGTACCAAGCACAGTGAAAAGCTTTGTCTTGTGAGCTATACAGGCAGATCACAGAGATAAGTAGCATAGATAAGTAAATAATAGGCAAACAGTGGCAAAACAAAAACAGGCGAATGTTAAGAGTTTGTGAGTCCATTCAGTATTCTAACAACAGTAAAGTAGAAACTGTTGCAAAACTGGCTGGTGCGTGTGTTCAGGCTTCTGTACCTTCTCCCCGATGGTAGAGGGTGTAGAAAAACATTGCCAGGGTGGGATGGGTCTTTGAGAATGCTGGTGGCCTTTCCTTTACAGTAGGCCTAGTAGATGGATTCTATAGATGGGAGGTTGGCCTTTGTGATTGTCCGTGCTGAGTTCACCACTCTCTGTAACCGTCTCTGATCTTGAATGGTACAGTTGCCATACCAGGTAGTCATACATCCAGACAGAATGCTCTCGATGGCGCACCTATAAAAGTTGGCAAGGGTATTCACCGTCATGCCAAATTTCCTCAGCTGCCTGAGGAAGAAGAGACGTTGTTGAGCCTTTGGAACTAGTGCATCCACATGAAGAGTCCAAGAAAGCTTGTTGTGGATGACCACTCCCAGGAGCTTGTCACTCTGCTCATTCCACCTCTGTGTGTTAATGTGTAGGGGGGAATGAGTAACACCCCACTGAAAGTCAATAATGAGTTCCTTGGTCTTGCTGGCATTGAGAGCTAGGTTGTTCTCAGTGCACCATTTTTCCAGGTCTTCCACCTCCCATCTGTAATCTGTTTCATCACCATCTGAGATTCAACTGACTATGGTGGTGTCATCAGTGAACTTGTAAATGGCATTAGTCTGGTATTTGGCGACCTGGAGGTGTAACCTAGCAACTGGTATGCAGTGATTAATCCCACTTACCACTCATAGAGCCACACAGTCAGTTAATGGGGCCTTCCCCAGCTGCATGGGGTGTCAGGTGAGGATGGACCTAGAATGCCCAGAAAACAGAACCTCCAACCCCTTCCCAAATCTGAGCACCACCTCTCCAGCTTCCAGTCAACCAGACCCCCAGGACTCACTCCAACACCCCTCATTACTCCCCATGAGCTTAGTCTTAGGTTCAATCCCAGTTAAAAGTGGCCGTTCCCCCTCACATAAACTATAGAGATGCTACAACAAACATATTTTCCAGAGGAGAAACCAGTTAAACAGTAATACTTGGAAATATACACACTGGTTATATACTACACCTCTATTTTAAAGTATACAAGACAAATTCTGATTTTTTTTATTCATTCACAGGATGAGGGCATCACTGGCTGCGTCAGCATATGTTGTCCATCCTTAATTGTCCAGATGGTGGTTAAGAGTCAACGACATTGCTGTGGGTCTGGAATCATATGTAAACTAACCAGGTAAGGATGACAAATTTCCTTCACTGAACCAGATAGGTTTTTTTACCCCTGACAATCAACAATGGATTCATGGTCATCATTCAACTCTTCATCCCAGATTTTTGTTGGATTCAAATTGCATCATCTACCACGGCCCCCAGAACATGACCTGGGTCTCTGGATTCACAGTCCAGTGGTAATACCACTAGGCCATTGCTTCGCCCTCATTTGTGGTGCATTAGGGATAATACTGTCCCTACCTCAGGGCTTGAAGGCCTGGGTTCAAGCCTCACCTGCTCTTGAAAAGTGCCTAAACAGGTTAATTAAACAAATCTGGTCATACCAGAGAGGAAGGTCACTGGACTCAAAACCTTAACTCTGATTTCTCTCCACAGATTCTGCCAGACCTGCTGAGCTTTCCCAGAAATTTCTGTTTTTGGTTCTGGTCAGACCCCAATGTCTTGTTCCTCAGTTTTATTACTTTGTTTTAACCTCCTCCCAGCCAGAAAGACAACCAGTTCCACTAAAACAGGAAAAATGAAAGCATTTTTAAAAATTGTATTGCTTGCCCCGCTACACCTAGAGATCACTCATAGTGAGACTTTAAACCATAACTCTCTACAGATGCTACTAATGCAGCTGAAGATGTTAATCTTTCAGATCTCCATGCTGCATCTAGAGCACTTTATAAAAACTGAAAGAACTGCGGATACTGTGAATCAGAAACAAAGGCAGAAATTGCTGGAAAAGCTCAGCAGGTCCGTCAGCATCTGTGGAGAGAAATCAGAATTAACGTTTCAAGCCGAGAAGGGTCACTGGATCCGAAACCTTATTCATATTTCTTAATCTGATTTCTCTCCACACCTGCTGTGCTTTTCAGGCAGTTTCTGATTCTGTACCTGGAGCACTTTCCTATCTATAACTTCCTAAATAAAAAAAAGGTACGTTGCTCAGGAATGTGCAGCCAGAATGGGGGGTGGGGGTGTAAGGTCAAACCAAACTTCTCCATTAAGAAAAAAATGAATGGAGATTTGATGGTGCCAAGACTGAAACTGCAGGAGCTGTGGTGGAGGGTAGATTTGCAACATGGGTATACGAATAGGAAGGGTTTGGAGGGAAACGGACCAGGTTATGGCAGGTGGGACGAGATTGGGGTGGGATATCTGGTCAGCATGGACGGGTTGGACCGAAGGGTCTGTTTCCGCGCTGTACATCTCTATGACTCTATGGGGTCACCTCTAACCATGAACCACTCAGCTCATGACAAGATTGGGGAAGTGGGTGGGGGCATAGCATTGGCTTTCCCCTAGCTAATTTTTTTTTTGTTGTGTTGTAAAGCAGGCTTCAGTAAGAAATGAGACGTGACTGGGGGGGGGGGGGGGTGGGGGTGTCCTTTATTTTTTTTCTCTTTCTGCTCCCTCCCACTTTTGCAAGGCTGCATTACTTAGAGAGAGAGAGAGGGAAAGCGTGCTGTCAAAAGTGTCCAAACGTCAGACTCTCATTTCCTTTTACGTATAGGAAGTACCCGGGTTAGAGGTCGTTTATATATATACACAGATACATACAATCTTAGCCAAGAGAAAGGAAGATCAGGATCTAAAGAGGTTGGTGAGGGGTGTTTTTATTTTGTCTGTATGCTGCTGCGTTACTCCATTGCCTTTGCAACAAAGGGCTGACAGGACACACACACACACACAGAAGGGGCTGATCAATTTCAGAGCCATTCAATTCTCAGCCTGTGCAAAAGAGAGAGAGAGAGAGAGAGAGAAATCATGTGATGGAAACGGAAGTAGCCAACAGCTGATGACTGACCCAGGTGAAGTATCCATGTTTAGAGAGGACACTCAGAGAGAGAGAGAGAGAGAGAAGGGGGGTGTTCTCAAACAATAACAGAAACTGTGAGAAACAGCTCCCGGCTCTCCGCGTTTTGGTGATTCCTATTGTCACCGTCGGGGATTTTTATTTTAAATTTTGCTTCGTAATTGTTTCCGTGTGTCAACTTTCTTTTTGTGTGTGTGCCTGCCCCTGTTCTCTCTGGCAGAGGGGAGAGGGGATCTGGCTGGGTTTGAAGTTTGCTACATGAAAGGGGGGGGGGGTTTCCCCCGTTCTATTTGCAGCTGAAATTGACACATTTGTTGCCAGCGCCCTTATTGTTGCCATTTCATGGGAAGGGGGTGGGATTCCCCTTCCCTCTCTGTGTCTGTCTCTGTGTCTCTGTATCTCTCTCTCTTTTCCAAACCACATTCACTGGCCAAGGACAATTTTGCCCAGAAGGAGAGAGGCAACAGCAAAATTTCAGGCTCTGTGCATGCCCTCACTCTAACCATATTTCCCCTTGGGGGAGGGGGAGAAAATACGAGTTATTTTATTTTGAAATCTACCCTTTTGTTGTTTCAGGTTTCCGAGGATTGACTGGAGGTGACTTTTGTATCTCTCTTCTCTTCCCCAACTCCACCACCCCCCTCCCCAACCAACATTCTTCAGCCGAGAGAGAGTGTGCATGTAAAGGGAACAAAAGGGACACCAAAGTGATTGCTGTCCTTAGCCACAACATCAAAAAAAAAGGATCTGTCTCCTGAAGGATGTTTTAAATTCTCTTTGGAGGTTTTTTTTTATTTCGGTGGGAAATTTGGAATGCGGAATTTGTTTGACTCGTTTATCCAAAGGGTTGGAGACCCGAATGAATGACAAGAGGCCATTTCCACTTAAAGGGGACACCAGGGCTGTTTCGGAAATCGACTTAAATGTGAGGAAGTTGAGTCAATTAGAAGGCCCCTGAACCCAAGGAATTGTGTACAAGTCTATTGTTCCTAAGTGCCTGTGAGCTTGGATTCCTTTACACACCTTGACTGCTTTCTTTGGATCATTCCTGCCGCTGTCAATGTGATGGAACTAATGTTTGCAGAGTGGGAGGATGGCGAGAGATTTTCCTTTGAAGACAGTGACCGGTTTGAGGAGGATTCTCTCTGCTCCTTCATATCTGAGGCAGAGAGCTTGTGTCAGAACTGGCGAGGGTGGAGGAAGCAGTCTGCTGGCCCCAATTCACCAACTGTTAAGATCAAAGGTGAGCCATTGTTGCGTTTTTCCAATCAAGTGTCCTTGGCAGCTCTTATTTTCCTTGTACTATTTCACTATCTTTAACTTAACCTAAGTTTTTTTTTTAGCAAGGCTCAAAACAGATGCAGTATTTCGGTGTAAACACCCCTCTGGCCCCAACTCTCTCACAATGCAGTCCCTGCTGTCTGCACAAACTTTTACACAGAACATCATCTTGATAACCTTGTTTTAATGTGGAACTAGCCTTCTGAGCAGGATCCAGAACAGGGAGGGTCTAAACTTGATTAAAGCATGCCTTTGTAACTGGTACATCTCCTGTTTCAGCCATAAAAAGACTGATATTCAATGCTGGATTGTAATAATAACTGTGTAACTGGTTGATTTTTGCTTTGGGGAAATGTGAATGTTTGGGACATTGGGACTCTGAGAGTCCATTTTGACTGGAGTACTGTTTTGAGGCCCGTGCTGTAACAGTCCAATGTTTGCATGTGTTCCTGCGACGTGTCCGTTACCATGCATTTATGGATTTCTCCAGAGAACATTATTGCAACATTTCCTGGATAACTGCCATTTTTAGTGCCATGCAGGATTACACCAGGGGCAAATTCATTTGTAGACTCTTAATGTTTCTTCATATTCGCTGTTGAAAGCTGTGTATATATTGAATTGGATAAGTCGTTGCGTGGCTTTTGTTAGTGATAAGTTTTTTTTGCCCTGTGAAGTGGATTCTCTTTCCATTCCATCAGCATACAAACCTACATTGTGCTTTGCTACCATTTGTCTATAGCCCACTTTAATGTTCTCCTAACCAGCCCAATTACCGCCACCTACCACCACCTCACCCACCTTTTTCATCAATCTGAAGGTATGCGCATCTTCTGGATCACACCAAGTCCCATGCTTCCACTTATCTTGCTGCCAGATCTGACAATGCTTCAGTTATACAACGCTCATGTTCAAGATGCTCCATCCAGGCCCTTGTCTCTTTGTATCTCTGTAACCTGAGATACACATTCCTGATTTTTATAATTTAGTACACCTCCTTAAATCTCTGTCTTCCTTTCTTAAAACACTCCATTAAACTCTTTGTCCAGCACCTGCCTGTTTGTGTCACACTTTGTCAATGTACCTGTGACATGCCTCGAGATGGAATTGCTCCATTAAAGGCAAGGCAATGGCCTAGTGGTATTATCGTCGGACTGTTAATCCAGAGACCCAGGTAATGTTCAGGGGACTTGGGTTCAAATCCTGCTACGGCAGATTTTGGAATTTGAATTCAATAACTTTCTGGAATTAAGAGTCTAATGATGACCATAAATCCATTGCCAATTGTCAGAGAAACCCATCTGGGTTCACTGATGTCCTTGAGAGGAGGAAACTGCCAACCTTACCTGACCTGGCCTACATGTGACTCCAGACACACAGTAATGTGATTGACTCTTAACTACCCTCTAGGCAATCGGGGGTGGGCATTAAATGCTGCATAACCAGCGACACCCTCCTCCTGTGCTTGAATAAAGAAAGCAAAATGAGAATGTTGGGGGGATACCTGATGTCTTTGTAACCAAAGCCAAATTGTGTCTTTCCTTGCTGGACAGCTACCCTGAGCCAGAAATGATTTTGACGTAGGAGGATAATGTTTGAGGGTAATGCAGAGGTGGATGCAGGAGTGAATATAGAAACAAAAGGCTGGGCTGGATTCTTCCAGTGGATGGTTGGACTGCTTTGCACAATAATTTGTGCAGTGAGTGTCACCTGAATAGCAACCAGATTGGAGATATCTTTAAAAAGCCTGTGTAGATTGACAGTACCTGTGCACAAAGTTATTCCAGGCAGATTTTGCTTCTTAGAAATATCTGGGCTAAACTGTTGCAGGAAGTTGGGATTTATTAATTATATGGTTCCTGCATAATTTGAATCCTGTCATGTTTAAGTGAGTGCTTAGATAGCATGTTTGGGAGACAGGGTCTTTACTACTTGATATATGAAAGTTGAGTATTGAGAATAGTTGTCTTTTTTTTCTGTCCCCTAGCTGTTGATTGTATTATAGAGACGTAGCATCAGAGCAACATAACATTACAACCTGTGTTATAAATGATTGTGAAAACAGAACTGCGAATGCTGTCATAGAGTCATAGAGATGTACAGCATGGAAACAGACCCTTCGGTCCAACCCGTCCATGCCGACCAGATATCCCAACCCAATCTAGCCCCACCTGCCAGCACCTGGCTCATATCCCACCAAACCCTTCCTATTCATATACCCATCCAAATGCCTTTTAAATGTTGCAATTGAACCAGCTTCCACCATTCCCTCTGGCAGCTCATTCCATACACGTACCACCCTCTGCGTGAAAAAGTTGCCTCTTAGGTCTCTTTTATATCTTTCCCCTTTCACCCTAAATCTATGCCCTCTAGTTCTGGACTCCCTGACCCCAGGAAAAAGACTTTGCCTATTTACCTTATTCATGCACCTCATAATTTTGTAAACCTCTATAAGGTCACCCCTCAGCCTCCGATGCTCCAGGGAAAACAGCCCCAGCCTGTTCAGCCTCTCCCTGTAGCTCAGATCCTCCAACCCTGGCAACATCCTTGTAAATCTTTTCTGAACCCTTTCAAGTTTCACAACATCTTTCCGATAGGAAGGAGACCAGAATTGCACGCAATATTCCAACAGTGGCCTAACCAATGTCCTGTAGCCGCAACATGACCTCCCAACTCCTGTACTCAATACTCTGGCCAATAAAGGAAAGCATAACAAATGCCGCCTTCACTATCCTATCCACCTGCGACTCCACTTTCAAGGAGCTATGAACCTGCACTCCAAGGTCTCTTTGTTCAGCAACACTCCCTCGGACCTTACCATTAAGTGTATAAGTCCTGCTAAGATTTGCTTTCCCAAAATGCAGCACCTTGCATTTATCTGAATTAAACTCCATCTGCTACTTCCCAGCCCATTGGCCCATCTGGTTAAGATCCTGTTGTAATCTGAGGTAACCCTCTTCGCTGTCCTCTACACCTCCAATTTTGTCGATCGGCAGCTAAAAATGGAAATTGCTGGAAAAGCTCAGCAGGTCTGCCAGCATCCATGGAGAGAAATCAAGAGTTAACGTTTCAGATCCAGTGACCCTTGGGGTCCAGTGAACTGAATTCTGAGGAAGGGTCATTGGATTCGAAACATTAACTCTGATTTCTCTCCACAGCTGCTGCCAGACCTGCTGGGTTTTTCCAACAAATTTCTGTTTTGATATTCATGATTATGTTTTATTTTTCTCTCTTTTTTTCTTCCTTTCTCGCTTTCTCTTGTCCGAACGCAGTCAAAGCTGTCACTAAGAAGTATCTGATAGAGTATAAACAATTTTTGATGAAATCAAAATTGACTCCTTCTAAAACGTTGCATTTCTCTGTGCACATTATTGAAGGAGCACTAGGTCTTATTGCTTGTTTGGCTGAAATTTTGTTTGTGAACTATACCAATGCAATGATATTTGACACTGGAGAAATAAATGTAGTTAATAGTTTTACTCATTTTATAAAATGAATTGAGGCTACAGAAATTGTGGTGCTTCAAAGTAGTGTAAGCATATCCTTTTAATTATACATAAAGATTCTGTGTTGCTGATTTTAAACTATTTCAAAGCAGTTTTGTTTAAATTGAAAACTGTTATGTCAGAGGCACGTAGTTCACTCGAGGTCATAGAATTTGTGTCTGTAAAGATTTAATCTCAAGTCATGCAGTAGAGGGTGACTGAGAAAGGAATGGCTGACGCCTACAAAGACTAAGACCATTTGTTGTAATTCTAGAGAACATTGTAGGGCTCAGAATTGCTATTGGGCCAATCTGGTGTATTATCAACAAGTTACTATCGAAAGAGAAACAATTGAAACTTGACGGTGATACTTTAATTCATCACCATTTTGAATTTTCCTGAATCTTAGTGACGCAAATGTAATTATGTATATTTCATCCAGACTTTAGCAGTTTTGATGTCGTATAAGTGGACTGGGGTGAGTCCTTGTGATACTATCTCTACCTCTGGGCCCGGAGGCCAGGTTGATGAAAAAGTATCTGGAAATGGAGTGGGAGACTCTCTTTAACTTGTGGCAGTGGTTAGTTTGTTTACTGGGGGGGGTTGCTTTAGATTTAGATTTAAGATTTGCAAAGTGAAGATGGGAGGAAATCTCACCTGCTGCGTTTAAGTTTAACATCAGAGCTCTGAAAGAGAAGTGAGTTCTCCTCCATGCTGTCAGGTCTGAGGTGCCCAGGTTATTTCTATCCATCTGGTGCATTATCATCTGAAGTCGGTGAGAACGAGTAATATGGGTTCACATTAAGTCTGCTTAGGTAGGAATGTGGCATTCAGAATGAAATAGATTAATGGTTGCAACAAAAACAGAAATTGCTGGAAGAGCTCAGCAAGTCTGGCAGCATCCATGGAGAGAAAGCAGAGTTAACATTTCGGACCCAGAGACTCTCCTTCACTTTTTGATTGAATGGCTGAGCAATCTTGAAGGGCCGAATGGCCAGCGTCTCTTAATGTTTGTATGTAATTGGCCTTTTTAAAGTACGCATTTGATCTGCGCTGATGCATTTACACGATGAGTTCTGTTTGTCAAATTCATGTCAAACATTTTAGGAATGTGGAGATTCTATTTGGCGGAGAGCGAGAGAGAGCAATGGAGTATCGCCCTAAGGGGAAAACCAGAGAAATGCTTGAAACAGAGGAAGGTGTAGGTTCAGGAGGGAGCGGGGCGGCGGGATTAGCTGTGCATTGCAATCAGCTTCCAAAGGCACACTGCAGCAAGTCAGTACTACCTGTGTTGTAAGCAAATTGCAAGGGGGTTACAGAAAGTCAGGTGAGTGGAGCAGAAGTCTGAGTATAAAGTGAGCTTGTCCATCGTGGGAGCAGAGTAGTACTTATTATTTAAATGCAGAGATACATGCAGAACCATGAGGTGCAGAGGGTAATGGGTTTCCTGCACACGAATCTGAAAACGTTAGTGTGTGCAGCAACAGCAAGTTAATTTGGAAGGCAAATGAAATGTTGTTTTTTATTGGGATAAGGGGATGGAGTAAAGAAAAAATAAGCAAGTGTTGTTACCTCTGTAGAGGATCTTAATGTCCAGACCAGTTGTGCAGTTTTGGTCCCTTACTTAAGCAAGGATATGCTTGTAATTCCGAGGAAACTGACTTGACTCATTCCTGGAACGGAAGGGGCCGTCCAGAAAGGAAAGGCCGATTTGAGTCTGTGCATGTTGGAGCTTAGAAGAAGGAGAGGTAATTTTATTTAAATATATTGTCAAGTCCCTCGAAATAATATATTTCCTTGAATCTAGAACTGGGTGATAGGGCAGTTCAAAAAGAAAAGGATCACAAACTCGAAATGGAGATGAGGAGCTTCTTGTTTCGACGGAGTTTAGGGGTGATGTCATTAGATTTTGGGATGCTCTTCTCAAGAGTAGACCTTGAATATATTCAAGGCTGCGTTAGACAGATTTTTGATCCATGAGGGATCAAAAGTTATTAGAGGCAACAGGGAATAAAGTAGCAACACTGTGGCTCAGTGGTTGGTACTGCTGCCTCACAGCACCAGGGACCCAGCCTCGGGCGACTGTCTGTGTGGAGTTTGCACATTCTCCCCGTGTCTGCGTGGGTTTCCTCTGGGTGCTCTGGTTTCCTCCCACAGTCCAAAGATGTGCAGGTCCGGTGGACTGGCCATGGGACATTGCGCACAGTGTCTGGAGATGTGTAGGTTAGATGCATTGGTCAGCAGGAAATGGAGAGCAATAGGGTAAGGGAATGGGTCTGAGTGGATTACTCTTCGGAGCATCGGTGTGGCCTTGTTGCACTGAAGAGCCTGTTTCCACACTGTAGGGATTCTATGAAAGTGAGTTAAGGCCACATTCCGATTAGCCATGTTTTTCTAGCAGAACGGGCTCGAAGGGCGAATGGTCTACTTGTGGTCCAACCCCTTCTAATCTTACAATCATCTGCTGTTGTGCTGGGACTGACAGTGTGGAAGATTGTTTGCACCTTCTGTTGCTTGGTTAAGTGTCAGTGAGTTCAGGAAGGCGATATTTTGTGGGAGAACTTCTAGACTAGGTTTGCAATGTACTAAGGTTAACTTTTAGCATAACGGCAGTTTCCCTAATGACTCAGCGGTTTGCACCGGGAGTAGCTGAGTCACGCTGATCCAGGACTGTTTCAGGTGTAATCTCTTGCAGACGTGATGCGATCTGATCTCTCCAAGGGTTCTGTCAGGGTGCTCTACTGGGTCTTGCCAACTTACAATTCTGTACCCTTTCTGCTGGACCCCCAATCGTGGCACTCTTGTGAAAATATGCGGGACTGCCCCCCCGCCACCCCCCACCCCACCGCCTCCCCCCACACCTCTCCCCTTTTGTGTCCAGGTCAAGTATTGATCTCTCAACCAAAGAGACTGAAACTGATTACCTCATCGCTATTGCTTGCTGTTTGTGGGATCTGGCTGTGCACAAATTTAGCTGGGGTGTTTCCTTTGTCAGTGATGCTTTAAACCTTTTTGTTTGGTTCAAGTATCTCACTTTCAAATGGATTAGTAATCATTCATTAGCCACCATCATTCAAATTGTAATCCTATATAATACTCAAGAGCTGGGCCAAACGTTGTTTAAAGAACTTGTCTTTGAGTTTAGGAATTTACCAAACGTTGTTAAAGAACCTATCTTTGAGTTTAGGAATTTAAGTGAAATTTATGGAATTTGCCTCTTTTTAATAAGGTGGGTGGTCAGTCTACATTGGGGAGACTGGATGCCTTCTATCAGAGCGCTTTAGGGAACATCTCCGGGACACTCGCACCAATCAACCACACCGCCCCGTGGCCCAAGATTTCAACTCCCCCTCCCACTCTGCCGAGGACATGGAGGTTTTGGACCTCCTTCACCGCCGCTCCCTCACCACCAGATGCCTGGAGGAAGAACGCCTCATCTTCCGCCTCGGAACACTTCAACCTCAGGGCATCAATGTGGACTTCAACAGTTTCTTCATTTCCCCTTCCCCCACCTCACCCTTGTATTCCTGATGAAGGGCTTTTGCCTGAAACGTCGATTTTACTGCTCCTCGGATGCTGCCTGAACTGCTATGCTTTTCCTGTACCACTCTAATCTAGATTCTGGTTTCCAGCATCTGCAGTCATTGTTTTTACCTAGTTCTACCTTTGTAACAGTAGGAATTAGCTGGTGATGTTCATGTAGCTCCCAGAGCTTCACTGTGCCCACTCCCTCGGTGAGACGGGTCAGCCCTTCGTATGTCTCACGGCTCGTACCAAATCCGTCTCGCGCTGTCTGTCTTTTACTTGATACTTTCACGCTTTCTCTTGCCACCCTCCCCTGAAAGGTTTCTCCAGCCCACAGTTTGAACTGTCCTGCGTTGCAACGGTGAGTCCAATTCGAGAGAATGGGGGAGTTGGTTAGCTGAGTTGGCTGGACGGCTGGTTTGCGATGCAGAGTGACGCCAACAACGTGGGTTCAATTTCCCTTCACTACCTGAGGTCAGCACGAAGGACTCGCCTTCTCCACCTCTCCCCTCACCTGAGGTGCGGCAAACCCCAACAGTCATCTCTAAGAGAGTAGCCCTAGGGTCCAATAAGACAATGGCAACTTTACCTTTTTTGCACTTCTAGTGTTCCATTGGCTAGAATCATAGAATACAATCCCTACAGTGTGGAAGCAAGCCATTCGGCCAGTCAAGTCCACACAAACCCTCCAAAGAGCATCCCCATCTGAGAGGCAAGTGGCATTAGTGTCTTTGATGGCGAGGTCAATATTCCTGAAGAAGGGCTAATGCCCGAAACGTCGATTCTCCTGTTCCCTAGATGCTGCCTGACCTGCTGCGCTTTTCCAGCAACACATTTCCATCTCTGATCTCCAGCATCTGCAGACCTCACTTTCTCCTTCAGGTCAATATTTACCCATGGTGAAAGTGAGGACTGCAGATGCTGGAGATAAGAGCCAAGAGTGTGGGGCTGGAAAAGCACAGCAGGTCAGGCAGTATCTGAGGAGCAGGAAAATCGATGTTTTGGGCAAAAGCCCTTCATTGGGAATTTTTACCTATTACCCATCCCTAATTGGCTTTGACTGTTTCAGCCAACCAGCAACCATATTACCATGAGTCTGGAGTCACATGTGGGCCAGACCAGGTAAGGATGGCAGATTTCCTTCCTAAAGGACATTAGTTTTATAATTACCATAGAATCCCTACAGCGTGGAAACAATTCCACACCAACCCACCCAGACCTTGAAACCCTGCATTATTCCCATGGCTGATGCATCTAATTTACACGTCCCTGAACGCAATTTTTCTTGGCCAATCCACCTGACCTGCACATCTTTGGACTGCAGGAGGAAACCGGAGCACCCGGAGGAAACCCACGCAGACACCGGGAGAATGTGTAAACTCCACACGGACAGTCACCTGAGGGTGGAATCGAACCCAGGTCCCCGGTGCTGTGAGGCAGCAGTACTAACTAACTGAGCCACCGTGCTGCCCTCGTGACTTAGAGTGCATACAGTGATTGACATGGTCATCCAGAAAATTTACTGATTTCAAAGATCCTGATGGGACTGGACAGGCTAGATGTAGGAAGAATGTTCCCTATGTCGGGAAAGTCCAGAACTAGGGGTCACAATCTAAGGAGAAGGGGTAAGCCATTCAGGACTGAGATGAGGAAGAATTTCTTCACCCAGAGAGTTGTGAACCTGTGAAATTCTAACCCACAGGAAACTGTTGGGGGTCAGTTCATAAGATATATTCAAGAGCGAGCTGGGCATGGCCCACTTGTGGCTAAAGGGATGATGGGTATGTGAAGAGAGTGGGAATGAGATACTGAGATTGCATGGTCAGCCATGATCATATTGAATGGTGATGCAGGCTCGAAGGGCCGAATAGCCTCATACTGCACCGATTTTTCTGTGTTTCAAATTTCCCCCTCTACTGTGGTGGGATTTGAATCCATATCCCAGGAACATTAGTTTGAGGTTCCTGGCCCAGTGATATTACCACTACACCAGTGCCTCCCCCCTCTGTTTTTAAGATTAAATAAATAAATAAACAAACAAGCGTGTGATTCATCAATCACTAAGGTACAGTTTTGTAAGCAAGCTGTTGCAACACTTTATTTGCATGTCATCCGCAGTTGAGTTGAAGGTGCCCAGAGTGTCTATTCCAGTTCATAAAATTGCCGAGCGCGACGTTTCTGGTGATTTGCGAACACGAAGCAATAAGTTATCTCTGAGTGGAGGGGGAGGAAATCCTCTGAATTTGAAAGTTTTATTTGATGCCAGTTGTGACTTTATAGAGGTTTATAAAATCATGAGGGGTGTGGATGGGATAAATAGACAAGGTCTTTTCCCTGGGGTGGGGGAGTCCAGAACTAAAGGATGTAGGTTTAGGGTGAGAGGGAGAAGATATAAAAGAGACCTAAGGGGCAACTTTTTCATACAAAGGGTGGTACATGTATGGAATGAGCTGCCAGAGGAAGTGGTGGAGGCTGGTACAATTTCAACATTTGAGAGGCATTTGGATGGGTATATGAATAGGAAGGGTTTGGAGGGATATGGGCCAAATGATGGTAAATGGGACTAGATTAGGTTAGGATATCTGGTCAGCATGGACAAGTTGGACCGAAGGGTCTGTCTCCATGCTGTACACCTCCTGTGACTCTATGACTGTATATCCATGTCTCTTTTTAACCAGTCTGCTGTTGTTAGAAGACACTGCCATTTCATTATTAAAAGAAATTACAGGAAGTGGTGATACAAGCAAGGTCAGTAGTAATTGCCCTGGGAAGGAGGGGTTTAGATTCTGGCTCAGTGCAGCTCTTGGTGGGGGGGGGGGGATGTTATGAAATGGGGGCTTGCAGGATTGGACAGCATTGAGGATGCAGGAATGGCCAGGTGAGGATGTTGGATGGCGTGCCCCTGGTATCGTTCTTACATCTATGTCTACCTCCCACTGGCACTGTCTCGTGACGAGCTGCTGGGGGAAGCACACAGCGGTTTGTTTTCAGATTGAGAAGCAGGGGTTTTATTTTGTTCTGTAGCCTCTTCAGCAGCACCATGTGTTTGGGAGTTACCCCATGCACCAATCGGGGGGGTGGAAACTTGCACCTTTGCCCATTGTTGGTTTAACATCATGGTACAGTGTGCTACCAGGGCAACAACTCATCATCAAAGATCACTCATTTTGAACCTTCAGTACCTCTCTGTACGGTGTGTCTACCTCTCTGCCTTGCTCTTTCTCTCTTTCTCTCTTTCTCTCTTTCTCTCTTTTTCTCTCTTTCTCTCTTTCTCTCTTTCTCTCTTTCTCTCTCTTTCTCTCTTTTTCTCTCTTTCTCTCTTTCTCTCTTTTTCTCTCTTTCTCTCTTTCTCTCTTTTTCTCTCTTTCTCTCTTTCTCTCTTTTTCTCTCTTTCTCTCTTTCTCTCTTTTTCTCTCTTTCTCTCTTTCTCTCTTTTTCTCTCTTTCTCTCTTTCTCTCTTTTTCTCTCTTTCTCTCTTTCTCTCTTTTTCTCTCTTTCTCTCTTTCTCTCTTTTTCTCTCTTTCTCTCTTTCTCTCTTTTTCTCTCTTTCTCTCTTTCTCTCTTTCTCTCTTTCTCTCTTTCTCTCTCTCTTTCTCTCTCTCT
>NC_057747.1:21544669-21583715 GCF_004010195.1 Chiloscyllium plagiosum | reverse complement strand
TCTCTCTGTTCATATGATAAAAACAGCTGGCAAACTTTTTGGAGTTCCCAATGTTAAATTGTCCTGCTGTCACTTGGCTGTAAATTGCTGTTTGTGAGATCTTGCTGTGCAGAAAATGACTGTTGCTTGCCATCATAAGCCAGCTGACTTCCAAGGGTCCAGGGTCCACATGTGACAGCAGCTGATCATATTGTCCAGAACTATGTACAGTAAAAGCAACTCTGTGTGTGTGTGTGTGTGTGTGTGTGTTGGGGGTGGGGTGGGGTGTGAATTGTATATTTAAAGTGATCTTGTTAGCTGATGACTGCTTATCATGGGTTCATCTGATTGTATCCTGCCTAACCACACACACATTTTTGGCAGAGAGTCGAAAGTCAACTGTTCATGTGCTCGCAAATCCTGCTGAAAGTTTGATTAAACGCTTTCACCCAGCCCCCTCCCTGAGTGACTTCACTGCTGTGATTGTCTATTGCGTCTAAATCAATGGCTGACTTTTTTTTTCTGAAACATCCAAATGAATTTTTAGTGCAGTGTGCAGTCTGCTATAGAAACTTTTTTCTCACAAGTAGATTTTACTTTGATTTTTCTAAAAAGAAATGTGAAATGAGTTTGGTTAAAACAGGACCTCTTGTTGTTGAGGCTGTGCTGTAGTTTATAACCCCACTTGTGTGGGATGTGATGTCTCCAACATGATGTAATATTCCTGATTACTCATACCCTGTCACTGCCCACAAAGATTGGGTGACAAAGAAAATCCCTTTTTTGTACAGAATTATTGTTCAACCATCACTAAATCCCCCACTGTCAAGATCCTGGGGGTTATCATTGACCAGAAACTTAACTGGACTCACCCCATAAATACAGTGACTACAAGAGCAGGCAGAGGCGAGGAATACTGCAGTGAGTAACTCACTTCCGGACTCCCTAAAGCCTGTCCACCACCTACAAGGCACAAGTCAGGAGTGTGGTGGAATATTACCCACTTGCCTGGATGAGTGCAGCTCCAACAAAGCTTGAGAAGCTTGACACCATCCAGGGGAAAGCAAC
Organism: Chiloscyllium plagiosum; assembly: GCF_004010195.1. Classification (NCBI taxonomy): domain Eukaryota; kingdom Metazoa; phylum Chordata; class Chondrichthyes; order Orectolobiformes; family Hemiscylliidae; genus Chiloscyllium; species Chiloscyllium plagiosum. The sequence goes on along the minus strand of NC_057747.1, from coordinate 21,582,668 downwards.
CCACTTGATTGGCACCACATCCACAGGTACTCACCCCCTCCACTATCGCTGCTCAGTAGCAGCAGTGTGTACCATCTACAAGATGCACTGCAGAAAATCACCAAATATGCTTAGAGTCAGCACCTTCCAAACCCACGATCACTTCCATCTAGAAGGACAAAGTCAGCATATACAAGGAAACACCACCACCTTCAAGTTCCCCTCCAGGCAACTCACTTTCCTGACTTGGAAATATATCACCATTCCTTCACTGTCACTGGATCAAAATCCTGCAATTCCCTCCCTAATGGCATTGTGGGTCAACTCACAGCAGGTGGACTGCAGCAGTTCAAGAAGGCAGCTCACCCCCCACCTTCTCAAGGGGCAACTAGGGACGGGCAATAAATCAGCCCAGCCTGGGACACCCGTATCCCACAAATGATTTGTAAGAAATGCGGGTTTGGATGTTCCTTTTGTCCTGTCTCACCCTCAGTTTAACTCTGTTTTCTCTCCATTTTGGAATTGGGGTCCAACTGATGTAACAAAAACAGAAATTGCTGGAAAAACTCAGCAGAATGGTTTTGAAGAAAGGTCACTGGACCTGAAACGTTAACTCTGATTTCCCTCCACAAATGCTGCCAGGCCTGCTGAGGTTTTTTCAGCAGTTTCTTTTTTTTTTGTTCTGATTTACAGCATCTGTAGTTCTTTTCTGGTTTGTTTTTGTCCAGTGGCTGAGATGAGCTTCTTATGGAGTGGCTAGCTGTTTCTAGAGAGACTGCAAAGAAAGTAAAGATAAAGGTGCAATAACCTTTCCAGAGTGTAGGGCTGCTCTCGCATCAGAGAGAGAGAGAGAGAGATGGATGGTTAGTGGTGATTTAATCTGAAGGTCACAGTGTCTCAAGTGAGAGCGGAGGTTGAGAAGGTGGGACTTTCATAGTGTGGAAACAGGTCATTTGGCCCATCGAGTCCAGACCAACCCTCTGAAAAGCATCCCACTCCGACCTATTCCCACCCCGCCCTGCATTTCCCATGGCTAATCCACTTAGCCTACACATCCCTGAACATTATGGCCAATTCACCTGACCTGTGCATCTTTGGACTGTGGGAGGAAACCTGAGCATCCAGAGGAAACCCACGCAGACACGGGGGAGAATGTGCAAACTCCACACAGACAGTAGCCCGAGGCTGGAATCAAACCCGGGTCCCTGGCGCTGTGAGGCAGCTAACCACTGAGCCCCCGTGCTGCTCTACTCTTCTTCAGAAGATTAAAACTCCCTCTTTGACCAAGGTTTTGGTGACATGTTCTTCTATCTCACTAGGGGTTCAGGGCTAGGTTTTGCTTGGTAGCAGTCTGTGTGATGTGCCTTGGGTGCTCTACTATCACATTGTAAGTGCCATATCAATGCAAGTTGTTGTTGTGGTGTGCTACTGAGAATGCAGTTACTGTAATAGATGGAACACAGAAGTTGTTTTGTATCCCTCGAGAAGATTGCAAGACTTTATTTTGTGAAATGTCAGGCTACATTGCAACAAGCGGCTCTTGATAGAGAATTATCAAAGCCATAATAACACAAGAAATTCATTATGCAATGAGTGTTGTTTTTGAAGTGTAGAATAATTTACTTTACAGCTTCAAGATTGCTAACATGCTTTAAAATGCATCAGTACTCTAAATGTTTTCGCTTATTCAGTTAAACTGGAGCAAGATCTGACTGCAAAACTGTTGTTGGAAAATACCACCTTTAACATGAGGAAATCCCATGAAGATAATTGATCTTCTTTTGAAAGACTTCATAAAACTTTTTAAATTTGCTCCATCGATTGGAGGTTTGCTTGTATGCTCTCATCCTGTTCAATCCTGCGTCAAACAGGCCATGGGTTATAGGTTTTATCAAACAGTAGGGTACTGCTGATGTGTTTATAAGTAATTGGGAGGTCAGTTAGCTCAGTTGGTTTGGAAAGCAGTGTGATGCCAACAACATGGGTTCAATTCCTGCACCAGCTGAAGTTACCATAAAGGACTGTAATTCTCAATCTCTCTCCTTGCCAGAGGTGTGGTGATACTTGGGTTAAACTGTCTAATGAGACAGCAGTTGAAAATGTGTTGCTGGAAAAGCGCAGCAGGTCAGGCAGCATCCAGGGAACAGGAGAATCGACGTTTCGGGCATAAGCCCTTCTTCAGGCTTATGCCCGAAACGTCGATTCTCCTGTTCCCTGGATGCTGCCTGACCTGCTGCGCTTTTCCAGCAACACATTTTCAACTCTGATCGCCAGCATCTGCAGTCCTCACTTTCTCCTAATGAGACAGCAGCCCTATGCTCTGGTAGGACTTTTATTTAAGTAAGTAAAGACAGAACATACTTGAGTTGTTTAGCCCGTGTCTGTGGAGAGGGAAGCAGAATTGACATTTCAAGTTCTAACAAAAGTCACAGACCTGAAAGGTTAATTGTGTTTCTCTCTGGTCCACCACAAACAAACGTCCACAAACCTGATATCAGGATTAAAAACAAAACTGCTTGAAGCACTCAGCTGTTCATGGTGTCTGTGGAGAGAGAGAGAGAAACAGTTGACGTTTCAAGTCTGTGACTTTTTTATTAGAATTTGAAATGTCAATCCTGCTTCCCTCTCTACAGATGCTGCCTAAACAGGTGAGTATTGCCAGCAGTTTTCTGTTGTATTGATATCAGCTTTGGTGATGTTTGTTTGTGGTGCAAGTCATCTTTTACTTTTACTTTTAAGCCATCTGAGCCCCTCTGATTATTTTTATCCGGTCAAATCAACTTCGGAAACTGCATGAGCTCCTTCAATGTTGCATTTGAATAAACTGCCACAGGTGAGAGACTTTTTCAAGTAATGCAAGAGCACTTTTGCTGATTTAGGTTTCATAACCTGAGGAGTCTGTGCATAATTTAATAAATAGTTGGTCATGATAAAGGTGACCAACAATAGAGACACATGTGACTTGAGAAACCTTTTGTTGTTGAACACTTGTCAAGCCTAGATAGCAATCTGCAGGCTGTCAATCCAGGGAAGTAGAACCAGTCTGACTCAAGATTGGGATACAGACAGACTCTAACCTCACACCTTTTAATACATTGTCTGAGCACCTTTTTTTAAATAAAACCTTAAGTTGTCTTGAGAATGTGACTTAAAAGAAGTTCTTGGATTTACATGTTAATGAACGGAAACCTGCAACCCATTCTAAAAGATGAAAGACTTAACAGCAACGGTGGCTCAGTGGTTAGCACTGCAGCCACACAGCATCAGGGTCCCAGGTTCGATTCCAGCCTCGGGCGACTGTGTGGAGTTTGCACATTCTCCCTGTGTCTGCGTGGGTTTCCTCCGGGTACTCCGGTTTCCTCTCTCAGTCCAAAGATGTGCAGGTCAGGTGAATTGGCCGTGCTAAATAGCCCATAGTGTGGGCTATGGGCTATGGGCTATTTAGTCAGTGGGAAATGGGACTGGGTGGGTTACTCTTCGGAGGGTCGGTGTGGACTTGTTGGGCCAAAGGGCCTGTTTCCACACTGTAGGAAATCTAATCTAATCAATCTTGCTCAATATATTGTTTCAGTTGCATGACACTGTAATCTTTTGCTATAAATTCTGTGTCTTATGATCCTGCTCTACAGTTACCTGATGAAGGAGCAGCGCTCTGAAAGCTAGTGCTTCCAAATAAACCTGTTGGACTATAACCTGGTGTTGTGTGATTTTTAACTTTGTACACCCCAGTCCACCACCAGCTCCTCCACATTGAGTTTAGATAGATAATGGTATTATCACTTTCTATTCATCCTGAGACCCAGGTAATGTTCTGGGGACCCAGGTTCACATCCCACCATGGCAGATATTGGAAATTGAATTTTACAAAAAAAATTAAACATCTAATGAAGACCATGTAGTCATTGTTAATTGTGGGAAAAACCCACCTGGTTTACTAAATAAAAAACTGCCAACCCTTGAGGTGTTGATAGTAGGGAGACTGCACAAAGATGATGCCATTGAATATCAATGGGAGGTGGTTAAGTTCTCTTTCTGGTTTGAGCTGCCAGAAATATGCACTCAGCACCATATGCAGCAGAGAAAAGGAATTCTGTTTTTGGGAAATCTGTTCCTCTTCTCAAAAAGGTAATTGTCTTTGGCCACTCTTGTGCGTAGGGTGGAGCATCAGGGATTACAAGTCGTAACATTTTGAGTGCCTATTTTCTTGGTTGGTGTGTCTCACTCGCTCTGCTGAGAATCCTGGTGTCTCTGATTTGGAAACTTCCCCACCTATGAGGTGACAGCTCCTTTTGTAAACCCTCAAACCAGCAACTTTAAAGGTGAGCAAGTCATGTGGTATCTAAACACAAGTGGGGTTCCGTCCCTGGGTTGCACTGTCAAGGTTCACTGTGCGTTGTAACGGCTGTCTGACTAGTCCAATTGCCCCATTGTGGCCCTTCTGGAGTGCAATCTCAATCCACCATGACCTGTCAGAATTATGGGACAGGCGCAGGGGGCGTGGTAGGGGGCGTGGTGAAAGGAAGGCTCCTGCCTTGATGTTCTAAGGCTATCACCTGTAACTTGATGCAGTTGGGAAGAGGGGACCATATTATCAGTTATGACTCGCTGAAAAATCCTGATTCATTTTCCAATCTCCCTGCTCTTGAGCCAGTAACAAACCAACACTCTCAAAGTCACTTTTTCCTGCAGAGCTTCAGACCCAGGAGTAAATAAATGTTTTCTGTCAACTAACACTCTGGATGTGGAAGCATGCTGTATTGTTTTAGCTGGAGGAATATTGGCATAGTCAATATGGAAAGGATGTTAGAATTCCTATAGTGTGGAAACAGGCCATTCAGTTCATACCAACCCTCTGAAGAGCATCCGATCCAGACCCAACCCCCTACCCTGCAGTTCCCATTCACCTAGCATGCATATCCCTGGACATTATGGGCAATTTCCCATAACCAATCCACCCAGCCTACACATCTTTGGACTGTGGGAGGAAACCCATGCAGACGCTGGGAGAATGTATGAACTCCAAACAGACAGTTGCCCGAGGCTGGAATTGAACCCGGATCCCTCGCTCTGTGAGGCAGCAGTGCTAACTACTGAGCCAACTCCTTTTGTGGTAGAATTTAGACCCAGAGGTGACTACTTCAAACAGAACGGATCACCCATTGAAGCAGCGGTGAGGAGACTGTTTTGAGATTAGCCACCAGGGTACGCGAACGGCAACTAGTGACCAAGCCACATGACCAGCTATCATTTGTATCCAAGCACATGGACAGTGGAATGCACCGATTCGACTGGGAAAATGTGTCCACCCGAGGACAATACAAACAGACATGGACAGAAATTCCCGGAAGCCTGGCACTCAACCCAGAGCTCCATTAATAAACATGCACAGTTGGACCCCAAAAACTAACCACTAAGAGACAGAACCAGCAACAAAACCAGAAATGACACCACCAACCCCAGCAGACCCAGACTCGCACATAGCAAGCAGGGCAGAACACCAACGCTTCACCAGAGGCACACTGCTGATATTACCTAGCATGGTGATGAAATGTCAGAGAACAAACTTACCAGCTCAGCGAGCAAGTCAACATTCTCCTCTTTCTCTTCTTTCTAAGGGTAGTGGGAGCCTGAGCCATGAATGTTTTCAAGGCAGAGTTTGGTTTCATCCTGATAAACGAGGAATGAAAGGTTGTGAAGGGCAGGTGGGGACCCAGGTCAACCATGAACTTATTGAATAGTGAAATAGCTTTGACAGGCTGACAGGCCCAATGGCCTGTTCCTGGTCTGTAGGCTTATAACTGTATGTCCATGTGTTGATGTGTACTGGAGTGATGTCTTTACGTATACCCATTGCATACAGTTCTGGTCACCACACTGCCAGAATTGTATGCAGGCTTTGGAGAGGGTACAGGGATGGGTTTACCAGGATGTTGTCTGGTTTGGAGGGTATTTGGAGATTGGACAGACTCAGTTTGGTTCCAGCCGAACCTCAGAGGCTGAGGGGTGACCTGTTGGAGGTTTACAAAATTACGAGAGGCATGGATATTTGTAGTCTTCTTTCCCAGAGCAGAGAATGTCAGTTACTAGGGGACAGAGGTTTAAGGTAAAGGGGGGAAAGTTTAAAGGAGATGTGAGAGGCAATATTTTTTACACAGAGGGTGGTAAGTGTCTGGAATGCGATGCCAGACGAGGTGGTGGAGGTAGATACAGTAACAACATTGAAGAGGCATCTTGACAGAGACGTGAACAGGCTGGGAATGGAGAGATATGGACCACGAGCAGACAAAAGGGTTTTTTAGTTTAAAAGAGGGTCATGTGTTGGCACAGTGGTGTGGGCCGAAGGGCCTGTTCCTGTGCTGTACTGTTCTTTGTTCTATGAATATGGCATGCTGTTTTGGAAATCATTCAGAATTATTTTAATCAATCTGTTCAGAGGTGTTATCACACACGCCTGGAGCAGGTAGGAATTAAGCCCAGGGAATTAAGCGTTATGATTGAGAACTAAATAAAAACTGAAAGAACTGCGGATGCTGTAAAGACTATCGCAAGTTCCTTCGGTTTTGATTTAATATTAGATCACTGCCATATCTCTTCTAGGCATGTCCACATTGAAGAAATTCTGTTCCTGTCTCCGACAGAGTTTTAAGGAAGGGTCACTCGACGTGAAATATTGGCTTTGCTTTCTCTCCACATGTGATGCCAGACCTGCTGAGTTTCTCCAGCAATTTCTGTTTTTGTTTATGGTTGAGAGGTATAGACATTGCCAGAAGAGCCCTTATAACCCTTTCATGCCCCTGGCTTTATCAGTGGAGTGTGGATTAGATGCTAAACAACTTGACCATTAGGCCTCATCTTCTGTGTTGTGCCTTGACTGTACTTTAGGAAGGATGTCAAAGCCATGGGAGAGGGAGAGTGGGCTTTGAAGAAATTTGGAGCAGAGAGATTTAAGTGAAGATTCAGTAGAGATCTTCAGAGTCTTGAGTGGTTTTGCGAGACCAAGTGAGGAGAAACAGTCTCACCTGGCTGATGGATTGTTGACCAGACAGGACAGATTTAAGGTAGAAAGGCTCAGTGGTAGTGTCCCTACCTCTGGGTTAGAAGGTTTGGGTCATAGTCCCACCTCATGCAGATATTAGCCGTAACACATTTGAATAGGATGATTAACATTGCCCACAGCTTCAGGGTAATTTAGCAGAAGAAGCAGAGGGAATATGATGGACTTGCTGTGTTCTGAAGGGAACAGTTTACCTAGAAGTGTGTTGAGCTTGTGGTGTTGGAGTATGATATCTAAGGAAAAATGATTGGAGCTCAGTGATGGTGCAGGTAGTGTTTGTACTTGCAAAATGATGGATTTACATCTGTTTCTGGGTCTCTTTGCTTGTTGATATTTTCCCATCAACCTGTTCATGGATGTTATGATGCACTTCAGGAACAGGGTGGGCCTTCAATTTGGGCCTCCTGGCTCAGAGGTGGGGACACTAGCACCAAAACTAAGTTGGAATAAGCTCATAGAACCCCTGCACTGTGGAAGCAGGCCATTCGGCCCATCGACTCCATGCCGAGTCTCCGAAGAACGTCCCACCCCCAACCCTGTAACCCTGCATTTCCAATGGCTTGTCCACCTACACATCCTTGGACACTGAGGCAATTTCCCATAGCCAATCCACCCCGACCTACACATCTTTGGATTGTGGGAGGAAACCGGGACATCCAGAGGAAACCCACGCAGATACGAGGAGAATGTGGAACCTCCACACAGACATTGGCCTGAGGCTGGAAATCTTTTGAATTATCCTATAAATACACTAGTTTTGCAACAGCACTTTGCATTAATTAACTCCTCTATTTAACCAACCTCCTCAGTACTGGATAAATGAATCGGTCGTCATCCAGAATAGCAGAGGGATGAAGTTGGTGCCAGTTTTGAAGCACGCTGCATTCCTTCTCTTGATTTCATGTTCAGAGCGGCAGACACCGACAAAATCTGAGTTTGTAATCTTCGAAGGCTGCCTTCCGTCAGGCCATAAGTAATTGAGGTCATTGAGAGGAGATTTGGCCAGCTTCAGAAGTCTGTTTTCTGTGACTGGCTGCGGTAACATTCATGAAGGAGTCGGAACATTTGATTAAGGACTTTGCTATTGACTGACTAGTCTCCTGACTGGTGGTCAATAGGGGTCAGTCAATGTTGTATTAGGTGGCAAGCTAATTCCACTCCCAGTGAATGGCTAACACTGAGATAATTGTCTCAAGTGTATCAATTGGCAAATAACAGCTGATTACCATATTGTTTGTAATAGTACAGCCTGCTCCTGATAATTTAAAATGTGTTTTTACATATTAAAAACAAATTACTCAATAATTTGAAGTAAACCATGTTGGAACCCAGTGAAAATGTTTGAATAATCAGACCATCTGAACCTTTGAATTCAGTACAGCCTACATAGCAAGTTAAGTTCCTCCATCAAGGATATTATTTAATTGTTTGGACATCGTTTAATGCCTATCTTGACCTTCAAGGACGACAAGTGGCAAGTAACATTCCCACCATAAAAATGCTAGGCCATGATCACCACCAATAAGAGACAACCTAACCACTGCCCAACAGTCAACGGTGTTACCATCGCTGAATGATCCGCAATCAACATCCTGGGGGTTATCATTGATCAGAAAGTCAACTGGACTCACCACATAAATGCTGCGGCTACAAGAGCAGGTTAGAGGCTAGAAATACTGCAGAGGTAACTCACCTCCTGACTCCCCAAAGTTTGTCCACCACCTACAAGTCAGGAGTTGATGGAACACTCCCCGCTTGCCTGGATGAATGCAGATCCAGCAACATTATGGATGCTTGACACCATCCTGGATAAAGCAGCCCAATTGATTGGCACTGCATCCACTCCCTCTCTTACCAACACTTAGCAGAAATCTGCAAGATGCACTGCAGAAATTTACCCAAGATCCTCAGACAGTACCTTCCATGACCACTTTAATCTAGAAGGACAAGAGCAGCAGATACATGAGAACACCACCCCCTGCAAGTTCCCCTCCAAGCCACTCCCTATCCTGAGTTGGAAATATATCACTGTTCTTGCATGGTCACTGGGTCAAAGTCCTGGAATTCCCTCCCAAAGGGCATTGTGGGTCAACCCACAGCAGGTGGACTGCAGCAGTTCAAGAAGGCAGCTCATTCCCACCTTCTCAAGGGGCGACTAGGGACGGGCAATAAATGCTGGGCCGAGCCTGGGACACCCACATCCCACAAAATGAATATTAAAAAAAAACTAACTTTACAAACTTCTAAATTGGAACGATCTTGCTTTTGAAATTCTCTCTCTTTTTAATTATTGTGAATTAAAATCTGGATCTTAATTAGGCGAAGGATTTCAGTCCTAATAATATGGAAACAGGGGAATATAGGAATGGGAGTAGGCCTTTTGGCTCTGTTATTCACCTCAAATATGGATGATCATCTTCAGTCCTATTTCCTCACCTTATCTCTTGGCACCTTAATTCCTTCAATATCTAGAAAATAAAAGATAATTGATTGATTGATTTGGAAAATATTTTCTCCATTGGTCACCAATCATCGATCGGTTACATGACTTTGCAGCAGAAAATGGGCCCATCAGCATTTGTTAAGGTTTTGAAATGCTGGACTTTTTAATTTCTGTATTCTCTAAGATGTTGTGTCTGAAGAAGCTGTACCTAGGTACCTTTGTATCTAAAATGGTACTGTAGGTGGCAACTTTTAAACTTCTCACTGAGTAGATGTGACAATAAAGCTAATTATAATCATTCCAAAGGACAAAGCTGTTCACTTTATCCTTTGCCACACATACTTTTTTAAAAAAAATCCTTTACAAATATCAAACCTTCATCTTTTTTGTTTTTAAAACTCTTACAGATTCTTGACATGGGTGGCACAGTGGCTCAGTGGTTAGCACTGCTGCCTCACTGCGTCAGGGAGACGGGTTCGATATTAGCTGGATTGGCTGTGCTAAATTGCCCATAATGTGCAGGATGGGTGGGTGAGCCTTGGGAAATTCGGGGTTACGGGGATACGGTAGAGGGGTGGGTCTGGGTGGGATGCATTTCGGAGGGCCAGTGTGGACTCAATGGGAATGATTCTATAATTCTCCATACCCTTTCTGGTGGGGTGTTTGGTCACTGAACTAAGCAATCTTCCATGTTTTTACTAAAACGAAACCAATGCGAATGTAGATGTCAAATGTATTCTTTACTATTGCCGTCTCATACTGGTTGATCCTGTCATTTTCATGGTTTCATGATTATGTCCAATCAAACCCAGTAGTAACTTGAAGAATAAAACTGTCTTTACTTTGGAAATGTTGAGCCTTAAATGTTGCAGAATAAGACCCTGGAGTAATTGTTTCTCTGAGAGCAGTTAGTCAGTGTGATTGTAGTTCTCTCTCTATCTGTAGGCATGGGGGACTTTTCTCTGGTGTTTTTGATGTCTAACACTTAGATTCTCTGAAACTAACTCGGACAGCATGGTGGTACAGTGCTTATGTTCCCAGGCTAATAATCCAGTGACATGTGCATATTTGACACTATGGCAGCTGTTTTTAAACTGAGCCGAATTTACATTCAGTTCATTAAATCTAAATTATAAATAAAGCCACTATCAATAATGGTGACCTTGCGGCCACTAGGTTATTGTAAGAATTCACCTGGACTGCTAATGCCCTGAAAGGGAAGTCTGACACCCATACCTGGTTTAGTTTATATGTGACTCCCGAGCTTGAATTCTCTACTTCCTGTCCAAGCGTGGCGTCCTCTCAGCCCAGTCTTCTGGTGCCACGTGCTGGTCTTTGCTTTGGAATGGCCTCATCGTGGTCCACCAGCCTCATGAACCTCACGATGAAGCCTGGCACAGTCTGGGGTCAAGGGTCAGTGTGGATGGAGAAAGTGAGGTCTGCAGACGCTGGAGATCAAAGCCGAAACTTTATTGCTGGAACAGCACAGCAGGTCAGGCAGCATCTAGGGAACAGAAGATTCGACGTTTCGGGCACATGCCCTTCTTCAGGAATGAGCAGAGAGTGTTCAGCAGGAGAAGATAAAAGGTAGGGAGGAGGGACTTGGAGGAGGGGCGTTGGAAATGTGATAGGTGGAAAGAGGTCAAGGTGAGGGTGATAGGTCGGAGTAGGGTGGAGGCGGAGAGGTCAAGAAAAAGACTGCAGGTCAGGAAGGCGGTGCCAGGCGGGAGGGATCCGGCTGAGACAAGGTGGGGGGAGGGGGGATGAAGAAACTGGTGAAATCCAGTTGAATGCCACAGTATCTTAATCAATAACTGATTTTGCTACTTATTTTAAAAGGGCTTATTTCTTAACGAACTAATTAACTTTAAGTTTCTTGAAAAACAAGTCTCTTTTGTTCTAGATAATAGTAATTAACAAATTGACCATTCTTGGTGATTAAAAATAATCACTAATTGGAGCTTGATTGCTTGCACACTCCTCCCATTACGCTAAGTGTTTTCATAGGGTAGTTAAGGGTCAACTTAAAGGTCAATTGCTAAGAGTCTGGACTCAGCTGTAGGGAAAGACTGAACAATTGCCTTCCATATAATACATTTATGAACTAAATGAGTTTTTAACAACAATTTGGTCCTCATTACTGAGGGAAGCAGTTTTAACCTAGCTTTATTTTAATAAATTCCTCCATCTGCCATGCTGAGATGTGAAATCATAGCTCCAGTGCATCTGAGTTACCAGCCCTGTAAAATAAATTCCTACTAAGCTACCATACTGGAAAAAAATAAACCAAATGGAAAGCAAAACTGATCCCAGCGGCACAAAAGTACTGTAGATGCTGGAAGTTTGAAATAAAAACAGAAAACAGGTAGCTGTGGGAGTCGGTCGGTTTGTAGTAGATGTCCGTGTTGATTCGGTCGTCTGAGATAGAAACAGAAAGGTCTAGGAAGGGGAGGGAGGAGTCCGAGACTGTCCGAGACAGTGTGGATGGAGGCGAGGTGCCAATGTGGTCTGGGTTGGAAAACCTATTGTTCTGAACCTCTGCTGGACTTTTTAATTTCTCTATTCTTTAAGATCTTGTATCTGAAGAAGCTGTACCAAGGTACCTTTGTACCTAAAATGGTGCTGTAGGTGGCAACTGATGAACCTTTCAGTGAGCACATGTGACAATAAAGCTAATTCTAATAGTTCTTAATTACCATTTATAAAGGGCAGTTGAATTCTGCTCTTCACCCTCTCGAAGGCAGTTATAGACGGGCAATAAATTCAGGTCTTCGACTCTGCTTACAGAAATTTTACTGATTTATTGTTAAGGATGTGAGCATAAATTTTGTCATAATTTCAATACATTGCAGTTACACATTATACAAGTAATATATAATTTATAATTATGGATGATGATTTCACTGAGCTTGGTGAATCTTTGGAACTCTGTATTGTACAACGCTCTGAGGCCCAGTCACTGAATATGTTGAAGAGAGAAATAGGTTTTCAAACGCTAAAACTGTTGAGGGGCTGGGGAGAGAGCAGGAGCACAGGTTGGTCTCCTTATAATGTGATGGTTGTGTTCCTCTACAGCCCTGTGCTCTAGAAAACCACGTTCCGGAAAGCTGCTATTGAGAATCCCACTGTAGAAGATCACTATACTCATTCAGTAGAAAGTTTGCATTGTTCAAACATCGACCACAGCTTATAGACCAGAACTGCATGTATTGCGTTCAAATGGATTATCAGCCATGCTCCTATCGAATGGCAGCGCAGGAATGATGGGCCGAATGGTCTATTCCTCTTTATGTTCTGCGTTGTTAGATGTAGGAGCATGAGTAGGCCATTCACCCCGTCGAGTCTGCTCTGCCATTCACCGAGATTGCCCTCCACTCCATGTTCCTGCCTTTTTTCCACATAACCCTCTGTTCCTTTAGTGGTTAAAAAATTCGTCTGGTCCTTAAAAACTGCCAATCTTCCTTCTCGCCTATCCGCTCCATCCTCCTGTCTGACCTATCACCTTCATCCCCACCCCCACCCACCCATTGTACTCTTTGCTACCTTCTCCCCACCCCCACCCTCCTCCCTTTTATCTCTCCACCCTGGAGGTACCCTGCCTTCAGTCCTGATGAAGGGCTTTTGCCCGAAATGTCGATTTTTCTTTTCCTGCTCCTCGGATGCTGCCTGACCTGCTGCGCTTTTCCAGCGCCACACTAATCTAGACTCTGATTTCCAGCATCTGCAGTCCTCACTTTTACCTGGTCCTTAAAAACACCTAAAGACCCAGCCGGGAGAGCTTTCTGCAGTAGAGAATTCCACACACTCCCTACTGTCAGAGAGAAGAGATTCCTCCTCATCAATGTCTTAAATGTGCAACAGCTTCCTCTAAGATTATGTCCTAGAATACCCCACCGGAGGAAATACCCTTTCTGCATTTATCCATCCTGAGAATCTCATCTGTTCCAATGAGTACAGGCCAATGTTTCTATGCTGCAGAAGCTTTACATATCCCAGGCAAAAGCCTGGATAGCTCAATTGCTCACACAATGGGGCGGGGGGGTGGGGTGGGGGTTGATATTTTTCGTAAAAGTACATTTCATTAACTTGTTCAGGCACGATGTGAAAGATTTCAGGACAGGTGAGTGTTGAACCCTGACCTCGAGGTTGGGACACTACCCACTGTGTGCCACAAACTCAGGGCTGATTTTAGATATTTTCTAATCCACCCTCTGGAGGATGTGGGACTTGAAACCGGGCCTCCTGGCTCAGAGGTAGGGACACTGCCGCTGTGCCACAAGAGACCTCCGGCTCGGTTTTATGCTTGTAACCTGTATGAAGTAATTATCCTCTTCACTGGTTTCCATATTTGAGATGAGACAGTAAATCATGAAACATTGGCAGCTGAGTTGCAAGCAGTTAGGTCACGCTGAAATTACTAACTGGGTATCTATGTTAAATGTTGCCTGTGGTTCAGTATTGGGCAGGATGGGTTGATGAGAAGTGTGTGATGGGTGCAGTTGGGTATAAACCCCCCCACCTCCGAGCTACTTGCCTGCGGTACCATGAGTTATATTCACCTGAAAGGGCAAGCTGCATTCACCTGTGCCATCGGAGCGGCACGGTGGCTCAGTGGTTAGCACTGTTGCCTCTCAGCTTCGGGGACCCGGGTTCGATTCCCAACTCGGACGACTGGAGTTTGCACATTCTCTCTGTGTCTGCGTGAGTTTCCTCCAGGTGCTCTGGTTCCTTCCCATAGTCCAAAATGATGTGCAGGTTAGGTGAATTGGCCATGCTAAATTGCCTATAGTGTTAGGTGCATTTAGTCAGGGGTAAATATAGGATAGGGGAATGGGTTTGGGTGGGTTACTCTTTGGAGGGTTGGTTGGACTTGTTGGGCTGTCGGGCCTATTTCCATACTTTAAGGAATCTAATCTAATCTAATCTAATCTGAAAGAGGGCGCCTCTGACAGCGTGTGCTCCTTCAACGAACTAGAAACAGAGGACATAACCTCAAAATAATGGGAGGCGTCTTGGGAACTGAGTTGAGGAGGAATCTCTTCACCTAAAGGGTTGTGAATCTGTGGAATTCTCTGTGCAGTGAAACAGTCGAAGTTACCTCATTGCATGTTTTTAAGGCAAAGATAGATCCTTAAAAATCTAAGGGAACTGAGGGTTATGTTAATTGGGTGGGTAAGTGAAGCTGAGGCCACAAAAACTTCAGCTGTGCTCTTATTGAATGACCTACTCCTGCTCCTAGTTCTTATGTTCAGTGATGCACTGAGAGTTCAGCTTTCTGGGGATAGGACTTGAAATCATGACCGAGGGCAGGGGCAACCTTGGGAATACAGGTAGTTCTGCTATTATAGAGTCATAGAGATGTACAGCACGGAAACAGACCCTTCGGCCCAACTCATCCATGCCAACCCAGATATCCCAATTCAATCTAGTCCCACCTGCCAGCACCCGGCCCATATCCCTCCAAACCCTTCCTATTCATATACCTATCCAGATGCCTTTTAAATGTTGCAATTCTTTACGTGACACCACGCTACACAAATGTGCTTAAATTGTCGGCAATGTAATCACATTATAGCCAACACATGCTTTTAAAAGTTTGCATTTAAAAAAAAATGATTCTCCGATTCACCAATCGTGTTATGGCCAAAACGTGTTGACAAGGAACAAAGAACAAAGGAACAGGCCCTTCAGCCCTTCAAGCCTGAGCCGATCCAGATCCACTGTCTAAACCTGTCGTCCAATTCCTACGCATCTGTACCCCTCTGCTCCCCACCTACTCGTGCATCTGTCCAGACGCATCTTAAATGAATCTACTGTGCCTGCCTCTACCACCTCTGCTGGCAACGTGTTCCAGACACCCACCACCCTCTGTGTGAAGTACTCGCTGTGTGTATCCCCTTTAAACTTTTCACCTCTCACCTTGATAGTGTGACTTCTTGTTATTGAATCCTTCACCCTGGGGGAAAAAAACTTTATCTAACCTGTCTATATCCTTCACGATTTTGTAGACCTTAATCAAGTCCGTCCCCCCCCCCCCCCCAATCTCCTTTTTTTTCTAATGAAAACAAACCTAACCTACTCAACCTCTCTCCATAGCTAGCATCTTCCATACCAGGCAACATCCTCTTAAACCTTCTCTGCACCCTCTCCAAAATGTCCACATCCTTTTGGTAATGTGGTGACCAGAACTGTACACAGTATTCTAAATGCAGCCGAACCAATGTCTTCCACAATTTTACAACATTTTACGAAATGAGTATTATTGGAGAACAACCTGTATGTACAATGTGGTTGCACAGTGTTCATGCAGTAGGTATTTCACTGGTGGACCATTCTGAGTGTATCAACTTAACAGTCTGTGGTGATGTGACTGACAACCCACTGTGCTGTCGATCAGACACAAACCACACTGTCTACAATATGGATTTTCAGCCATCACCCTCTGAACCCAGTGGTTGTATAAGCATCCCTTACAGGGTTTCAGACAGTGTTCATCTCCAATGAAAATTGTACCAAATTTTACAAGAGTTATTGAAAGCCAATAATTAAAAAATATTGGCATGTTAATTTACTGCATTATTTATTTTGGTCTTAGTTTCTGTTTCACTTTACTTGTATCAGTCTGACCACACATTTGTGCTGATTCATTAACATGAAAGCCCATCTGCTTTTTGAGATACAAGAAAGGCGGTTTGTGGTATGCAACTTTTCAGAAGTGGATCTGAAGCTTTACTTGAGTGCAACTGTACGTTTGTAGATTGATCACAGTGGCCAGTTTTTAATGTGGTACCTTGTTTCTTACATTGGGAGGTGTGTGTGCGTGTGTGCGTGTGTGTGTGCGTGTGTGTGCGTGCGTGTGTGTGTGCACACACGTGTGCAACTGGACATCCTTAACTGCCCTTGAAGTGAGTGGCATGTTTTACCATTTCGGAGGACAGTTTGGAGCCATACATCATGGATACAGACCCTTCAGTCCAACATGTCCATGTTGACCAGATTTCCCAAATTAAACTAGTCCCATTTGCCTGAGTTTGGCCCATATCCCTCTAAACCTTTCCTATTCATGTCTCCATCCAAATGGCTTTTAAATATTGTACCTATACCTGCATCTGCCACTTCCTCTGGCAGTTCGTTCCACACAGCAATGGGCAATAAATTCTGGCCTGGTCAGTGACCCCCTTGTGAATGAATTAAAAAAAAAGCTCGAACCACCCTCTGTGCGAAAGGATTGCCCCTCAGGTTCCTTTTAAAATCTTTATCCTCTCGCCCAGTCACCCGCATTGCTGTGGGGCTGGAATCACATGTAGGCCAGACCAGGTACAGATGGCAGATTTCCTTGCCTACAGGGCATCAGGTGAGTTTTTATGATAATTCACAATGGTCACCATTAGATTGGCTTAATTCCAGTAATTGAAATTTAAAGAAAAATTCAGTGTGTTTTTTTTAATTGCGGGATTTGAACACACATCCATAGAACATTGGTCTGAATTACTATCCAGTGATATTATTATTAAACTGGCCTCTCCACTGGGGTGTGAAGGAAGGGGAGTTGGGGATTATCAGAATTTTAAAAATATATTGCAGGGTTTCTTAATCAAAAATTGGTTGAAAACCACGGGTCATACAAAGTATGAAAATGTATTTAAGGAAAATAAAATTCCTGTTCATTGTACTTGAAAGGGTTCAGAAATGATTTACAAGGATGTTGCCAGGGTTGGAGGATTTGAGCTACAAGGAGAGGTTGAATAGGCTGAGGTTGTTTACCCTGGAGCATCGAAGGCTGAGGTTTATAACTCGAGGGGCATAAATAGGGTAAATAGACAAGGTCGCTTTCCTTGGGTGGGGGAGTCCAGAGCTCGAGGGCATAGGTTTAGGGTGAGAGGGGAAAGATATAAATGAGACCTAAGGTGCAACCTTGTCACTCAGAGGGTGGTGCGTGTACGGAATGAGCTGTCAGAGGAAGTGGTGGAGGCTGGTACAATTACACATTTAAAAGACACCTGGATGGGTATACAATAGGAAGGGTTTAGAGAGATATGCGCCAAGTGCTGGCAAGGGGTGGCTCAGTAGTTAGCACTGCTGCCTCACAGTGCTAGGGACCCAGGTTCAATTCCAACCTTGGGCGATAGTCTGTGTGGAGCTTGTACATTCTCCCTGTGTCTACGTGGGTTTCCTCTGGATGCTCCAGTTTCTTCCCACAGTCCAAAGATGTGCAGGTCAGATAAATTGGCTAAATTGCCCATAGTGTTAGGTGCATTAGTCAGAGGGAAATGGGTCTGGGTAGGTTACTCTTCGGCGGGTTGGTGTGGACTTGTTGGGCCTAAGGGCCTGTTTCCACACTGGCGGGAATCTAATCTAATCTGGACCGAAAGGTCTGTTTCCATGTTGTACATCTCTATGACTCTATGGTACTGCTTGTTCAGTTCTATTTACACACACCTGAATGGGAGAAAGTAGTTTGAGCGGTGATTACCCGACTCTAGCTGAGCTTATTTTTAGAACAGCACGTGTTGGGATATCTTCTTCTGAACGCTGTATTAATGCCTCCTTTTGTTATACAGAGCAGTGTTTTGCATTCACTACAGTATGTGTGCGTGAATGTGTATCTGATCTTAAAAACAATTAGCTCAAATAGCATAGGGGTTGGTTCGTTAGCAGGTCATACTTCTGCTTTTAAAGGGAGAGATTTATACTGGCTCCTGTCCTTTCCTGGCTTTGACCAGTTCAATTGTTTTGCAGTTGCAGCAATATACAATCTCCTGTACCAGCTGTGAGACAATACAGCTGTGCCACAAGGTTGATGGCTTGAAGTCCCATCCCAGTTCATAATCTTGGCACCCACTCCAGTGCCAGTGTCAAGGCACTATTGGCTCCATCTGTAATTCCTAATTGGATGTAAAAGATCACCAGCACTATATTTTTAAACTTAGTAGAGGAGTATTCCTTTTTCTATCATCCAGGGAGCCTGGGCATCTCTGGCTGAGCCAGCATTTATTGACTTCACCAGTTTCCAAATCTCCCCTCCGCCCCCACCTCATCCCAGATCCAACCCTCCAACTTGGCACACCTGTCTCACCTTCCCATCTATCCGCTCTACCCTATCCACTGACCTATCACAATCACCTCCAGCCTACCTCCACCTATCGCCATCCCAGCTACCTTTCCACTCCAGTCCCACCCCCTCATTTATGTCTCGGCCTCCCTACACCCTCGCCTCCCCCACAGCATTCCTGATGGAGGGCGTATGCCTAAAACATTGACTCTGATGCTTCTCGGACACTACCTGACCTGCTGTGCTTTTCCAGCACCTCATGTTTTGATTTGAGATGCCTTGTTTGTCTTCTATTTGGTACGGGTAGCCCCACAATGCTGTTAGGGAGGGAGTTCCAGAATGTTGACCCAGTGACACTGAAGGGATGGCGATGCGGTTCCAAGTCAGGATGGTGAGTGGCTTGGAGGGAAACTTGTAGGCAATGGTGCTCCTGTATATCCGCTGCCATTGTTCTTCTAGATAGCAATGGTGATGGGTTTGGAAGGTTCTGATACGGAACCTTGTGTAATATAGAAACATTGAGACAAGGGACAGGCGTTTGGCTCCAGAGAGTCTACTCCATTGTTCAATATGATCATCTAATCATCTGTCTCAATTCCAAATACCTACTTTCTCTCCATCCACCTTGATATCTTTAAAACTTTCTCAAATATGTTCAGTGACTTGATCTCCATAGCCTTCTTTGGTAGAGAATTCTACAGATTCCTTGATGAGGCCACTTTTGGAGGACTGCGTGGAGTTCTGGTCACCCTGATGTAGGAAGAATATTATTAAATTGGAAAGGGTGCAGAAAAGATTTGCAAATATGTTACTGGGATTGGAGGTTTGAGTTATAAGGGGAGTCTGAATAAGCTGGGATCTGTATCAATGGTGCATAGGGAGTTAAGGAGTGACCTTTATAGAGGTTTATAAAATGATGAGGGTTGCAAAGGTTTTCTACCTTGGTTTGGGGCGGGGGTGGGAGCGCGGGGAATGGGGAGGTGGGGGAGGTTGAGGAGTTCAAAACTAGAAGGTGGAATTTTAAGGTGAAAGGGGAAAGATTTAAAAGGGACCTGAGGGGCAATTGGGGTGACCTAGATGGTTGCTTCTTTGTGCCAGTCACTAACAGCCCAAGCTCAGTCTGCCTGTTCCTACAACAGTGAAACTGAAACCACTCGGTGTTGTGGAATTAAGTCGTGGAGGCTGCTACAATAACTACAATAAAAGGCATCTGGATGGTGTAGATTTGAATAGAAAGGGTTTAGAGGGATATGAGCCAAGTGCTGGCAAATTGGGACTAGGTTAGGTGAGGATATTTGGTCGGCTTGGACGAGTTGGACCGAAGGGTCTGTTTCCATGCTGTACCTCTCTATGACTCTAATTATCCAGGAAGGAAATCTGTGACCCAGTGACTTGGTAGGGTCGGCCTCACTTTGGCCCCCCATCTTGTTACTCCAGGCCAAGGTTAACATCCTCAGCTGCTCAGAGGCTGATGAGTAGCCAGGCAAATGCTCTCTTCTGAGTTCACGTTTGGATGATTCCACAGGCACCCTGCCAATTGCTATTCATCAGGACTGCCAATTACTCACTTTGTTTTCAAAAGAAAGCCACAACCTATTTGTTGCGGATCTCCATCCCCTTTGAGTGGATTTCCCAGACTTGGCCAGTCTTGAGGAACTAGCTTTGAAGTTCTATTTCCAATTCTCAACGCTCAGGGCAGTGAATGTATCACCACACAAAAACATTACAGCTAGGTTGTTGCTTTTGTAATTGAACATTTCGGTGTGGTAGAGGTGAGGCAAAAGTGTGTACGCGATGGACAGGGCATCTGCTAATTCTGACCTATTTTCAGTGATGCCCCAATTTGTGTTTCCAGTTAGAGATTACCAAATATACCTGATGTTTGGTATAGCAAAACCCCTGAACTTATATTCTAATGAGTTCTTAAGAATGAGATCAAATTAGATATTAGTGATCTGGTATTCTTGAATTCAATTCTGTTAGTTACTGTATTTGTTTTTGTATGTTTGGACAAATGAACTTGAAATGCTACAAAATAGGATGTCTTAAAACTCTTCCATGGCTAATTAAATGTCTTTTTCGTGTAATTTCAGTTTATTGTTATGAAGACCAGTTTTCGAGTGTCAAGGTCCTGCAAGTCAGTTAGGTCTAGTCTATTTATGACTAGTCTCGACATAAAAGACTCTCATTGACTTATGTTTCTGGGTGGTTGAGGGAGACCACCCCCTTGCTTCTCCAAAAAGTGCAATGGGATGCCTTGGGAGGGCAGATGGGTCTTGCGTTATCAACTAGGATGTTGCAGCACTGCCTCACTTAACAAATGTAACGTTATTTATCTACTGAGGTTCCTAGAGTTAGACATAATTATGTGGTATGACTCAGTAAAGAGTGCAACTCCAGTAGGGCTCTTGTGGCACTGTGGTAGTATCTCTACCTCTGAGATAGGAGGCTTGGGTTCAAATTCCACCTGCTCCAGAGGTGTATAGTGACCTCTCCCTGAACAGGCACTTAAAGAACATCAAGAGTGCTACACCCTGAAATTCTGGCCTTTGATGTCAAATTGTGCCTGATGGTGTTTGCCGTAAGGCCCCTTGCGACATTCAACTCCCCTTTTCAGGCGCTATCTAAACGCAAGTTATTGTAGGCAAAGTTTTCTGAAGCTGACCGATATAAATCTTATGTTGTTGCAATGTAAACAATTATTCAATAATCTTGTATCAGTGTTAATTAACTCTGGCTACCTGCTTTCAGCTTGCAACTCACTACTGTTTCACCTTTATATAATACATGGCCATGCACTTGTAAAACTAAAGGCAAT
Source organism: Chiloscyllium plagiosum (assembly GCF_004010195.1). Taxonomy (NCBI): domain Eukaryota; kingdom Metazoa; phylum Chordata; class Chondrichthyes; order Orectolobiformes; family Hemiscylliidae; genus Chiloscyllium; species Chiloscyllium plagiosum. The sequence continues at coordinate 21,561,322 of NC_057747.1, read as the reverse complement.
TTGGAAAGCTGTGATAGGCATAGAATTGTTTGTTGTTGTGAGGTGAGGATATTATGGGCTGTGCAACAAAGGTGAGGAGATGGAATTAAGGCACCCAAGAAACAATTGAAGGGCCAGTGCATGTTTGAGACTGAATGACCATGTAATATTCTGAATGTTCCTGGACAGGAGGGAGACATTGAGGAGCTGAAGGCAGTGTACAAAGCAGCTATGATACTGATTTGCCCCAAATGATCAGGGTTAAATCCTGAAGAGAAACCTGCCATCTTACATTGGTGTATAAAGGATGAAGAGCTTATGCTTGAAATATCGACTCTCCTGTTCCTCGGATGCTGCCTAACTACTGTGCTTTTCCAGCACCACTCCTTTTGACTGGGATGTCTAAAATAGTTAACAGTAAGTGAAAGGTGAACTTCAAGTACTAAAGCAAAGAGAGTCAGACGAAGAACACAGATTAGGATTAATAAAACATCAATTTAGGAGTAATGCAGAAGTGTTGTTCTTCACCGTAAGAGTGATGAGGCACTGATTTGGAAAAATAAATTCTTGAATCAGTTGATAAATAATTAGAAACTTTATTCCTGAATTCGGGGTGGCTTTGTAGTGCAGTGGGTATTGTCCCTACCTTTGACTCTGAAGCTCCAGGATTGGGTCTTACTCCAGGACTTGATGGGTCTAGGAAGGTGTAATGTGTAGTTCAACTGCCTCAAATTGAATTGAAATCTTGAATATCTCCAAGGCACATTGCAGAAATCCCCCAAAGGTCCTCAGCATGTTCGCAAATCCATCTAGAAGGACAAGGGCAACAGATACACGGGAGCACCACCCCCATCAAGCCACTCACCACCTGACTTGGAAATATATCACAGTTCCTTCAGTGTTGTTGGATCACAATCCTGGAATGCCATCCCTAAGGGCATTATTGGTCTAACCACAGCACGTGGAGGGTAGCAATTCAAGATGGCAGCTTGCCAACGTCTTCTCAAAGGGCAACCAGGGACAGGCAATAAATACTGGCCCAGCCGGTGACACCCATGTCCCTTGAGTGTTTCTATTTTTAATTCAATCAGCTTAGTGTCAGCTTTTAAATCCTCCCCATATACACCATCAGCAAGAGTGGGAGAAACTCCTAATCAGTTGAGTGGTGGAAAGGAGGTTGGATCCTTTATCATCACCATTCACAGCTCCTGATTACAGCATGGGTATCAACATTACATCTTGCTACAGCAACATCTTCGTAAACTGCAACACACCAAACTAGAATTTAAAACTTGATGCCCATCAATTCAAGCATTTGACTCCAGTTCATGACCAGCTTCTGGATTAGTGGTGCTGGAAGAGCACAGCAGTTCAGGCAGCATCCAAGGAGCTTCAAAATCGACGTTTCGGGCAAAAGCCCTTCGTCAGGAATAAAGGCAGTGAGCCTGAAGCGTGGAGAGATAAGCTAGAAGAGGGTGGGGGTGGGGAGAAAGTAGCATAGAGTACAATGGGTGAGTGGGGGAGGGGATGAAGGTGATAGGTCAGGGAGGAGAGGGTGGAGTGGATAGGTGGAAAAGGAGATAGGCAGGTAGGATAAATCCGGACAAGTCATGGGGACAGTGCTGAGCTGGAAGTTTGCAACTAGGGTGAGATGTCCAGCATGTATTTCAGATTGTTGCAGGATGTATTTGGCGAGTTTGAACTGCTTTTGAGGACTGCACAGTTCCCTGAGCCCTGTCTGCTTGTAGTAAAACCCAAAGGGATTAAATGTTCTGTAAATGGCTTTAGTGTATTCAAGGGGACAGCGACTTCAAGCTGGGTGGGCTCCAGATTGAGCTGGAGAGCATTGATCAGGAGCAGAGAGCCTTTTCACCAGCAATCACTGGAGCTCTGAGCACTGAACCTGTATGGCTTTGGTTGAAATACTATGAATCTAGCTCCTCAGCTACTTCAGCAAAGGGCTGGACAATAATGCTTCTGTTTAAATGAAACGTCACGCATGGTAATTTTAATGAAATTACCACCAAGGCTGATGCATAGATGGGGTTGACGTATGGATCAGGCTTAATCTAACTGAACCATCCCAAAGAGTTAAAGACCAGTGTCAATGTGAGTTTGTGTTTCCTCAGTGGTCCGGAATTGTATTTACTTGTAACTGACTCAACTTGGCCCACTTTGTTTAGTTTGTAATTTGTGATGTGAAAATGATTTCACTGTGTTACAAAATATAATTATTCAGATTTGTTTCATGTAGAGCTATTACCGTATATACTCGAGTAAAAGTGAATCTTGTGTAAAAGTTGACTCCCTACGTTTGGCCAGAAAATCTGAATTTTCCGTATATCTCATGTAAAGGTTAACCCTAGTTCTTCACAGATAACATCGTTTGTGAGTCAAGGTTATTGTCCTGTACACAAAAGTTAGGATGAGGAAATGAATTTTTTTTGTGCTATTGTATGTGTTGATGTACAATTCACGCTAATTTGGCGTGAAAGTTTAAGACTCATCAGATCAGAGTCAGGTGACAGCCTCCCTTTGTGTGCGGCTCAGTTCCCTTGTAGCACTGATGGAATACAGTCACATACCTAGTTAAAGTTTTGAAATTTCCTCTTCACTTTGTGTAAAAATGCCGGCCAGAAAAAAAATCAAAACGTATTCAACAGCGTTTAAACTGGATGTTATTAAAGTTGCAGAGAAGACAAATAGCAGAAAGTGAATTTTGCGTTTTGGCGAAACTTGCGAGAGACTGGAGGAAGATGTTGAGCCAATTTCAGAGTGTGCCAGAGCGAAAGTGTGCCAACAGAGGGGTAAACCTAGCAAGAGGCCACAACTGGAGGAAAAGGTTGCTGAGTGGGTTCTTGTCAAAATGGAAAATGTGTTAGTCGTGAAGCCATCCGAATCCGTGCACGAAACGAATCTAAGAAGGATGGAATTTCAGATACTAAGGGAAGTGCCGGATGGTGTACAAGTGCTGGATGGTGAGAAGGCATGACTTAGTTCTCCGGCAGTAGAAGATTTTACAGTTATCATGAAGTGGAAACATGGGCAAAATACCTATTACTTTTGACATGCTGGAGTATCAAACCGTGAACCAAAAAGGAGGAAAAACTGTATTGGTGAGAACCACTGGCCATGAGATGGGCTTCTGCATGGACTGTGGCATGACTTTGAACCCTTCAAAAGTCATATCCATTTAATAGTCGGCCCAATAAGTTTAACCTGTTCAAAAAACGTCTAAAAAAAATTTGACTTTTACAGGAGTTATTTGTGATAGAGCGGTGGTGACGTAGGTATGGTATCACTGGACTAATAATCCAGAACCAGCATTCTGGGGATGTAGATTGAAGTCTCACCATGACGGGTGGTGAAATTTGGATTCAATGTTTTTAAAAACAAGATCCGGATTAAAAATATAATCTAACGGTGACCATGTAGCATTCATCGATTGTTGTAAAAACCCATCTAGTTCACTAATGTCCTTTTGGATCTCTAGAACTAGGGGTCAGAGTCTGAGAATTAGGGCAGACCATTCAGGAGAGATGTTAGGAAGCATACCCCCCCCCCCCCCCACACTCACACATACATATACACACACACACACACACAGTGGGGGATGTTTGGAATTCTCTTCCACAAATGGCAGTAGACGCAGGATCAGTTGTGAATTTTAAATCTGAGAAAGATTTTTTTTTTGAGCAAAGCTAATAAGGAATATGGGCCAAAGGCAGGTATATAGAGTTAGGCCACAGAACTCCTATGTTCCTATCTTCCTCTCAGGGCAATCAACCATCCATACCTGGTCTGGCCTACATGGGATTCCAGACCCGCAGCAATGGGATTGACTGTTAACCACCCTCTGGGCAATTAAGGATAAGCAGTAAATGCTCACCCAACCAGCAACACCTGTATCATGTGAATGAATGAAAAAAAAATTAATGTTATTGTAATAATTAATGTCGCATAAGCCTGCATGGCTTAGCACCTCAATGAACGCTCTCTAATAGATGTGTTTGGATGGGTTTATTGCCAACATTTCAACTCTCCGGACTCAGTCACACTGACCTTCTGAGACTAGCTAACAGCAGCATGTCATTAGTGTTCATGTGCTACTTCAGAATGTGCTACCTTTAGTTTAGACCACTGAAATCATAGTAATTAAGATCACTTCAATATTTTGAGAGTTTGTCTTAAGTAGTTCATTCAAATAAACAAGTTTCAACCGTACCTTGAAAATAGAAAACTGAAAAAGACCTGACAGAAACCAACTTTTATTCTGACCTATTGCACATAGAAGTCCTAGAGATGTACAGCACGGAAACGGACCCTTATGTCCAATTTGTCGATGCCGACCAGATATCCTAACTAATTCTAGTCTCACATGCCAGCATTTGGCCCATATCCCTCTAAACTCTTCCTATTCATATACCCATCCAGATGCCTTTGTTGCAATGTTGCAATTGCAATGTTGCAATATTGCAATTGTACCAGCCTCCACCACTTCCTCCGGCAGCTCATTCCACACACACACACACACACCACCCACTGTGTGAAAAAGTTGCCCCTTAGGTCTCTTTTAAATCTTTCTCCTCTCCCCCTAAACCTATCCCTCTAGTTCTGGACTCCCCCACCCCAGGGAAAAGACCTGGTTCTATTTTCCCTATCCATGCCCCTCATGATTTTATAAACTTTGATCACTGCTGTTGCCCTGCCACTGAAGCCTTTACGCTCTTGAATTCCCTCCCTTAATCTTGTCCCCCTCCCTGACACCCTTTCCTCCATCTTTGAGGATGCTGTTATTTGTGACTCTGGCAACACTATAGTTTAAGCGGTGTATTTTATCCTTTTTATTTTGAAGGGAGGTTTTTAAGACAAAGGTATTGAGCAGTCTTCGCAGGTCCACTACTGTTAACAGCTTGTGAGGCCTTGAGGCTTTTGGAACAATAGAAGCAGTCTGAATGGGTGTGGTTAAGCTCTCTTAACCAGGCTTTTTAGTTTCTTAGTTTTGCAGTCGCAGTTGTTGCTGGGTCTGTTGCTGCAGTACATCACTCCCGCTACACTCTTCAAGTTTTCTCTTGATGTTGTTTTCACTCCCGGGCTGCTAGAGTTCCAGGAGAGACTGACTGACTGTTCTTTGAACTTGCCTTTTGCCAAGGGCATGTAAATGCTTCCTCTTCATAATTCACTTTCGCTCTGATGACGAGTCATCTCGACTTGAAACGTTAGCTTGCTCTCTCTCCATGGATGCTGCCTGACCCACTGTGATCTCCAGCAATTTTTGTTTTCAATACAGATTCCAGCATCTGCTGTAATTTGCTCCTATGTTGTGTTTATGGGCTGTTAGTGTATCGGAACATGATGTGGAGGTGCCAGTGTTGGACTGGGATAGACAAAATTAAATGTTGTGTTGTGTGATTTTAACTTTATATTGGAACAGTCAATGATAGTTACAGTATCTGTTATTTTGTTTAGCACTTCAATAGAGTTACAGCTAAGCCAAGTATTTTCTTTATTGTTTTCTTACATTGTATTTTGACTGTAGTGTACAAATAAATTGTGTTTTGCTTGAAGTTGAGTGTATGATGAATCAAATTGCATCTGGAACGCAACACCTAACATCTACCTTTCAAATAAGAAAATGTTAGGGTCTAGGTTACCTTCTTAATATATTTTGAAGGGGTTTGATCTGCTCCATAACAATGACCAATGTTTTGTTTACCTATTTTAACATCTCCTTATGGTGTTAGGTTCTTTTTCTTGACATTTTTACACTCTTGCTGCAACTGCAATACGCCAACTTCTGTGAACAGCTAAAATTTATTAAGCAAGTACAAGCTTCAAGCTTTTGGAGGATCACTTAATATTCTTCGCAATGCTTGTGAAGTGTGTCAAGCAAAGCTGTCCGAACAAGGGAACCGTCCTCCCTTTATACAGGGTTTTACATCATAGTCAGCCATGCACGCAAGACACAACCCCCTGCCACTCCCCCATAGTCACGTGCCAATGTGATATTAGGTTATTCCTCACTCTGCAGCCTTTTGCAGAGTATGATAGTCCCATCCTGCCTGCAAGACAGAACCCCCCCCCACCGGGCCATCCACTTGCTTACATGTCAGCAGAACAAATCCAACCGTTAACATCCCAATGGTGCTTGGTGTCAAATTTTGTTTGATGTTTCTGTGAAGAGGCCGGTGAGGAATTGTTTTTCTCTTTATTACAGCGACCCGAATGCAGTTTGATGTAATCTCGCCCTCTCTCTTTTGCAGATGGTCAGGTCACCCCTTTGGTAGAGCTGTCGGCCAAGCAGGTAGCACTACACATTCCCTTCGAAGTTGTGGAAAAGGTTTACCCACCAGTGCCCGAGCAATTGCAGCTTCGCATCGCCTTCTGGAGCTTTCCCGAAAATGAGGAAGATATCCGGTAAGAAAACCGGGAAAGCGCACTCTCTCTCTCACAGCAGGTTCCCTGTTAGTGGCAATAATTGATTGATTTATTGTCACGTGTACCGAAGTACAGTGAAATGCTTTGTTTACGAGCAGTACAAGCAGCGCATAATGAGCAAGGATGTACAGGTCAAAAAAAAACATTCAGGTTACATTGCACAGGGCGTGCGCTGGGCAAGATCAGCATTATCAAGGTCAGCATTATTTGAGACTAGAGAGTCCATTCATCAGTCTACTAACAGCCAGGAAGAAGCTGTTCCTGAACCTGTTGGTGCGTGTGTTCAGGCTCCTGTATCATCATCCTGACGGAAGAGATTGTCGGAGATCATTACTGGGGTGTGATGGGTCTTTGATGATGTTTACATCCTTTCCACGGCAGCGGGCTGTGTAAATGGAGTCTGTGGTTGGGAGGTTGGCTTCCATAATGGTCTGGGCTGTGCACACCACCTTCTGTAGTTTCCTTCGGTCCTGGGTAGAGCAGTTGCCATATCAGCCTGTTATGGACCTGGACAGTATGCTCTCAATGGTATTATACCTATGGAATTTGGTGAGGCTCCTTATGGACATGCCAAATTTCCTAGTCGCCTGAGGAAGAAGAGACATTGTTGTGCATTTTTGACCGTCACGTCTTTGTGGGAAGTGTAGGACAAATTGTCGATTTAACCTACAAGGTTTAAGATAAAAACCTAGAACCTTTAAGGGGAGGCCATGGCCTAATGGTATTGATTGAGAGATCCCGGCAACGTCTGGGTTTGAATCCTGCCATTACAATGTGAATTCAATAAAAACCTGGAAATAAGTGTTGAATGATGACCATGAAACCATTGCTGATTTTCAGAGAAAGAAAATCCCACCAGGATCACTCATGTCCCTTAAGGAAAGAAAGTGCATTCCTTACCCGGTCTGACCTTTCCCATGTGACTCCCAAACCGCAGCAATGTGGTTAACATTTAACTGCCCTCTGGGCAATTAGGATTAGGCAATAAATGCTACTGTGGCCAGTGATGCTCACATCTTGTGAATTAATTTTCTTTTTAAAAAAGTAATCTTTCCATAATTCAAACCTACTACTTTGGTCAAGCTCTTAGTCATCTGTCTTAAGATTTGCTGATGTACCTTGTTGATAATGTTTATTGATTTACAGGTGCTATATAAAGGTGAGTTATTGCTATTGTGTATGAAGAATTGTATGATCGTGTGGGGACCAGGGTTTAGTTAAAAAAATATTCTTGTGGGATGTGGGTGTCGTTGGCTGGGCCACTATAATACACCCCCCCCCCCCCCCCCCCCCGTCCACCTTCACGTTACCCTTGGGAAGGCCAAAGTGGACTACGTCCTTGAACCAGTGCAGACATTTTGGTTCAGGTAGACCCTTATTTGCACTTCAGTTATTTGGATAGATCGGACAAGCTGAAAGCCAAGAGGAGTTTTGATTTGAGGAGGATTCTGGATGAATAAAAAAAAGAGGAAGTGTTCCCATTGGTGGCAGGGTTGAAAACTAGATCCATGTCAAATTAATCCAAGGCAACAGGAGAAATGTCTTTGAGGTGATGAGGGTCTTAAATGTCACTGCCTTAGCAGTAGCTCAGTGGTTAGCACTGCTACCTCTCAGCGCCAGGGACCTGGATTCGATTCCAGCCTTGGGCGACTATGTGTGTGGAGTTTGAACATTCTCCCTGTGTCTGTGTGGGTTTCCTCCCATAGTCCAAAGATGTGCAGGTTAGGTGAATTGGCCATGCTAAGTTGCCCACCGTGTTCAGGGATGGGTAGGTTATGTTCATTAGTCAGGGGTAAATATAGGATAGGGGGAATGAGTCAGGGTGGGTAGCTCTTTGGAGGGTTGGTGTGGACTTGTTGGGCCGAATGGCCTGTTTCCACACTATAGGGATTCTGTGATTCTATGAAATGGTGGGGTGCCGGATTCATTCTTTGTCAAGGAAATTGGAGATAAGCACTTAAAGAGAGAGAACTTGCAGGTGTGTAGGAAAGGGATGGGTTGGTGGTTGGGTGGAACATTACTCTTACAGACAGTTGACGTGAACATGATGGGCTGAATGGCCTTTCAAAGCAAATTCTCAAAGTGCTCAGCAAAGTATATTGCAGTGACAAAGAAGGACCGTAATAAAAGGGGTAATCTGCCATGGGTGTTTAAGGAAATAAGGGAGGCTATCAAATTGAAAGAGAAAGCAGACAAAGTGGCCAAAAACAGCAGGAAACTAGAAGATTGGGAAAAATTTAAAGGTCAACAGAAAGCCACAAAAGGAACTATAAGGAACATGAGAAAAAAAGAGCGAGCACGGAATACAAAGGCAAAAAGCAAAAATTTCGATAAATATATAAAACGAAAGAGAGTGGCTAAAGTAAACGTTGGTCCTTTAGAGAATGAGAAGGGGCATTTAGTTATGGGATATGAGGAAATGGCCGAGGGATTGAACAGGTATTTTGTATCTGTCTTCACAGTGGAGGACACAAATAACATGCCAGTAATTGACAAAGAGACGAAGGTAGGTGAGGATCTGAAAACCATCATTATCAGGAAGAGTTAGTGTTGAGTAAGCTAATGGAGCTAAGGATAGATAAGTCTCCTGGCCCTGATGGATTGCATCCCAGGGTACAAAAAGGGATGATGGGAAAAATAGCAGGTGTACTGGTGATAACTTTCCAAAATTCGCTGGACTGTGGGGCAGTCCCAGCAGATTGGAAAATAGTAAATGTGACATCACTGTTTAAAAAGGGAGGCAGACAAAAGATGGGAATTATAGACCAGTTAGCTTAACCTCTGTAGTGTGTCTATTGGGATTCTATAGTGTTATCAGGCTGCATTTGTGCAGATAGTCCACTCTTGACTCCAAGCCACTTAATTCAAAGCATTAGAGAGCGAAATGTGAGCTGACAGTGCTGGTCTCAATTTATCTGCCAGTTCTTGTTGGCACTACGCCTTTGAATTTCTATTCAGTCACTTATCTTCAGTTTAACAGGAACCTGTAACACTCCCTATGGGGCCTGGCACAAAGTGTGTTTTAAAACCTGAGTGCCAAATATAAAAAAAAATGCTGATAATTTAGATGTGTTTTTTTTTAATGTTGGTGGGAATTTTTTTAAAGAAAATATTACAGCCACTCTTGTAAGGAGCCCAAAGCATCTGACACAAGGACAGAGGCTGTGCCTTTTCACCAGCTGATCATAATCATTTACTTCACTGTGTGCACGCGATGCATTTACTTTGTCACGAATGCTATGCATATTCAGATTTGAGAGCCTTTAGTTTTGTGTTTTCATTACCTTTTGAAACAAATAATCTGGACTGCTGTTATTACTAAATGAAAACCCAAAGAATTGCGGATGCTGTAAATCAGAAACAAAGGCAGGAATTGCTGGAAAAACTCAGCAGGTCTGGCAGCATCTGTGGAGAGAAATCAGCGTTAACAAGGAAGGGTCACTGGATCGGAAACATTAAGTGGATTGGCCATGCTAAATTGCCAATACTGTTCGGGGATGTGTAGGTTAGATGCATTAGTCTGGGGTAAATGTAGAGTAATAGGGTAGGGGAATGGTCCTGGGTGGGTTACTCTTCGGAGGGTCAGTGTGGACATGTTGGGCCAAATGGTCTGTTTCCACACTGTAGGGATTCTATGATTAATATTGATTTCTCTCCACAGATGCTGCCAGATGTGCTGAGCTTGTCCAGGAATTTTTGTTTTTATTTGTTCTTAGGTTTGTTCTCTCCATCCCTTCCTGCCACTTCACTTGCCAAAATTAGTACATTTTTTGCCTTTACTCTTGTCTCTTGATTTCCAACATCTACCTAAGTTTGACCCCTCGCCGCATTGTTGTGTCTATAATGGTGTCGATATCCCTAGATATGTGGTGGGCTAGAAAACCAGACCCAGCATGCTTTGGGTGCAGAACATGAACCAATCAGCCATCATCATCCTGAATGATTAAACAGGCTCGATGGCATGAATGGCGTACTTCTCTTAATGCGTTTCCCATGTTCCCACCTGGGCCAAACATAGTCTTGGGTTTTGAGTATATGGTGACCAAAGACTTGATTAATTCTTTACTCTGCGGTTGGAACTTCATTGGGCCTACGAGAAGGTGTTTTCATTGAAGTTGGCTATAAATTAGCTGGTGCACCCTGCTGAGGAGGTCAGTTGATTCCTTGTGTACTGGAGCTACAGTTGGCACTGGTGAACACTCACGTCACCTCTGAGTATATCACACAGAGCTTGGTTTGTACCAGAGTATCACTTGGCAAAGCAGAACTTAATTATCAAGATGTTATCGAAATTCTTCATCTCAAACACAAGAATACCAAGTTTCAAAGGATAACAACTGTTTACGTCATAGATGCTGATTATTTGGAATGTTGGATCTGGTTGAGGCATTACCATAGAAACGCCTGGTCAATGAGAAAAGGTGTTAAGCTTGAACATGTACCTTGTGTTTGCAGTAGTGTAACTCTGAGTATTTGTTCTGGCACAGGGCTTCCCAAATATGCTCTCTGGCGGCATGCTGGCTCAGTGGTCAGCACCGCTGCCTCGCAGCGCCAGGGATCTGGGTTCGATTCCAGCTTCAAGCAACTGTCTGGCTGTGTGGAGCTTATGCATTCTCCCACTGTCTGTGTGGGTTTCCTCCGGGTGCTCCAGTTTCCTCCCACAGTCCAAAGGTGTGCAGGTTAGGTGGATTGGCCATGCTAAATTGTCCATAGTGTCCAGGGATGTGTAGGCTAGGTGGGTTGTCCATGGGATATGCAGGGGTTAAAGGGATATGGTGGGGGGCGGGTGGGTCTGAGTGGAACACTCTTCAGTGGGTCATTAATGATTTGATGGGCCAATTGGCCTGCTTCCACACTGTGGGGATTCTTTGATTCTATATAAATGCAAGTCCGTCCATCTGTCCTTTCAAAGGCAGCTCCAAGTTGAGACTGGGGTGTTCTGCAGAAATGGGGCTTGTTTTGAGATGTGCAGGTTAGGGAGATTGGCCAGGCTAAATTGCACCATAGTGTCCAAGGATGTGCAGGTTATGCCAAAAACCACTTTTAAGATCTTTAGTCAGGCTTACAATGTGACCCACGTGCCTGTGCTGGAATCTACAGATATAAAAACAGGGCGCACTGCCTTATGTAGGCAAAGGCAATTTAAACATACATTGCATCTTCTTAAAACAGAAGGACATGGGGACAGTCAGTAGCTGCTGCAGCTCCATGGCGACACCCTGCCCAATCGGAATCTACCTCGCTTGTTTTGAGAATTAAGATTGACAGTTAACTATTCTTGCTGTATCTTAATGGCAATGATGGCCCAACCAGATGCCATCCTCCTCTCATTCTGTACAAAATGATGTATTCCTTTTTTTTCCAAGGCTGTTTCTTGCATCCCAATCCTAATGAGTGTAAGATGGGAAACTTTGACCTTTTTAACAAATTTTAAAGCAATCATTTATTTATGTCATCTGCAAATTTCTCAAATGTGCCCCCCCCAACCAAATTTGTGTCTAATATGTCGCAAACAGCAGGGGATTGAAAACTAAGTCCTGTGTGCTACACCACTAGAAATCACTTTCCATTCACAAATGTATTTTTCAAGCATTGCCCTTTGCTTCCTGTCACTGAACCAGTTTTGGATTGAACTTGTATCCCATGAGTTTCGATACTTTCTTAGCAGTCCACTGTGTGGGACCTTGTCAAACATCTTGCTGAACTCCATATAGACCACATCCACTGCACTACCCTCCAATCCTCCTTGTTACTTCCTCAAAATGTCCAATTAAGTTAGTAAGAGATTATCTACCACTAACAAAACCATACTGACTATTCCAGATTAATCTTTGCCTTTCCAAATAACAGTTAATTCTATTCCTCAGTATTGATTCTAGCAACTTAGACATGTTTACATGTCACTGACTGCGGGTGGTATTTCAGGGTCCATATCACTAGACAACACTGAACACTGGGACTAAGTACAGTTTACTGTCTCATTTTCACACTGAATATCTAAACAAACAAGGTGGCCAACACTGCAGAGGCTCCACTGAAGTTTGAACTGTCTTACTGAAACTATTATCAATTTACTTTGGCCCATTTTTAGTTTGGACCATGTGACACTGCTACCTATGTGCGTTTCTACAGAGAATGAGGCTCCTTTATCAAATTGATATGTTCATGAGCTGCACAGCACGGGAACTGACCCATCGGTTCAACTCATCCATGCCGACCATATACCCTAAATTAATCTAGTCCCATTTGCCAGCACACGGCCCTTATACCTCTAAACCCTTCCTATTCATGGACCCTCCAGATGCGTTTTAAATGTTATTATTGTACCCACGTCCACCACTTCCTCTGACAGCTCATTCAATGCATGCACCGCCCTCTGCGTGAAAAGGTTGCCCATCAGATCCCTTTTAAATCTTGCCCCTCTTACTTGCCCTCTAGTTTTAAACTCCCCTAACCTGGGAACAAGACCTTGTCTATTTACCCCATCCATGCCCGTCGTGATTTTATAAACCTCCATAAGGCCACCCCTCAGTCTCTGACACTCCAGGGAAAACTGCGTGGGTTTCCTCTAGGCGCTCCGGTTTCCTCCCACAGTCCAAAGATGTGCAGGTCAGATGAATTGGCCATTCTAAATTGCCCATAGTGTTAGGTACATTAGTCAGAGGGAAATGGGTCTGGTTGGGTTATTCTTTGGAATGTCGGTGTGGACTTGTTGGGCCGAAGGGCCTGTTTCCACACTGTAGGGAAGCTAATCTAAAATTAAATCTAATCTAAAACAGCCCCAGCCTATTCAGCCTCTCACTATAGCTCAAACCCTCCAACCCTGGCAACATCATTGTAAATCTTTTCTGCACCCTCTCATGCTTATGAAGCAAGGATTGCCCTCCACAGGGGAAAGGAACATGGAACTTGAGTAACTGTGGGGAATACCACAAAAGATAAAACAAACGTGATGGGATTCCCCCTCTGTTTCTCTCCCTTTCTCGAGGAAGTAACTGAGAGGGGAGTTCTGCATTACCGGTCCAAATGACAGTAAACACCAACCTCCCGTAAACCAAATCAATTTCAAATTATTTTGAGAGAGGTAGGCATCACTGGTGAACCCTTCCCTAATTGAACAGAGTAATGCGCTTGGCCACTTCCGGGGCAGTTTAAGAGTTAACCATGTTACTGTGGGTCTGGAGTCTTGTGTAGGCCAGACCAGGTAAGATTTCCTTCCTTGGAGGGCATTAGTGAATCAAAAGAGTTTTCACGACATTAGAGGATGGTCATCATGGTCACTATCACTGAGACCGGCTTACAATTCCAGATTTTATTAATTGAATTTAAATTCCACCAGTTACTGCTGTGAACCCAAGGGATCAAAGCATTGATCTAGGCCTCTGGATTACCAGCCCAATTATACAATCACAATGCCATTTCCTCACTGAAAGTGATTCTTACAAAAAAAAAATACATACGCTGTAGAGGCAATAAATGATCTTTCTTTTGTTTCTTTAAATGCTTTAATACACACAATATGACCAAGTTAGAGAAGGTTTACCAGGATGTGGCCTGGACTGGAGGGTATGAACGATAAGGAGAGGCTAGAAAAACTCAAGATTGTTTTCTCTGGAGTGGTGGAGGCTGAGGGGAGATTTGATAGAAGCCTGTAAAATTGAGAGATGCATCGATGGTGTTGATGGTCAGAATCTTGTCTCAGAGTTGAAATGTCTAAAACTATGGGATGTGCATTTAACGTGAGGGGGTAGGGGGTAAGTTCAATGGAGATGTGAGGCGCAGGTTTCCTACACCGAGAGAAATAGGAGTTTGGAATATGCTGCCAGGTGGTGGTGGAGGCAGATATGTGTTGAAGGGACTTGTAGCTAAATAAATGAATATGCAAAGAATGGAGGAATATGGAGGAAGGGATTAGTTTATTTTGGTTTCGTGTTTGGCACAACGTCATGGGCTGAAAGGCCCGTTTCTGTGCTGTACTGTTCTATGGTGCCAAATCCCTTGGACTGTCACCTTGACCTTTGCTTTTAATTCTGTGTCTTACGGTCTTATACTCCACAACCACGTGATGAAGGAGCGGCGCTCCGAAAGCTAGTGCTTCCAAATAAACCCGTTTGACTATAACTTGGTGTTGTGAGATTATTAACTTTGTCCACCCCAGTCCAACACCGGCACGTCCACATCTTGACTGAAGAGCACCTCCTTGTTACTTGCACTGTGGCTGAGTTCTACATGTATCATTTCCAACTTTGTGATTACATGTCCCTCTCAAAACCCATCTCCAACCTATACCTTCAGTGATGATGCTGCTCCTTTAATAAGGTCATAGTGTCCTTGAGTTTTTTTTTTAAAAGTTTATGTTTGAAGGATTTTAGGGCCATTTGATTATAGCTTACAGATACTGCCTCAGGCAAAAGGTTTTCAGGTTTCAAAAAAAACATTTGTACAATGAAAGGGGAGTCGAGAATGTGGTGCTGAAAAAGCACAGCAGGTCAGGCAGCATCCGAGGAGTGGGAGAATCGATGTTTTGGGCAAAAGCTCTTCGTCAGGATTGAGGCTGTGAGGAAACTGGTGAAATCCACCTTGATGCCCCGGGGTTGGAGGGTCCAGAGATGGAAGATGAGGCGTTCTTCCTCCAGGCATCGGGTGGTAAGGGAGTGGTGATGGAGGAAGCCCAGGACTGGCATGTCCTTGGTGGAGTGGGAGGCGGAGTTGAAGTGTTCGGCCATGGGGCGGTGGGGTTGGTTGGTGCGGGTGTCCTGGAGATGTTCTCTGAAGTGCTTTGCGAGTAGGTGTCCTGTCTCCCCAATATAGAGGAGACCGCATCGGGAGCAACGAATATGGTAAATGACATGTGGAAGTGCAGGTAAAACTCTGGATGTGGAAGGCTCCTTTGGGCCTTTGGATGGAGGTGAGGGAGGAGGTGTGGACGTAGGTTTTCAATTCCTGCAGTGGTAGGC
This sequence comes from Chiloscyllium plagiosum, assembly GCF_004010195.1. Taxonomy (NCBI): domain Eukaryota; kingdom Metazoa; phylum Chordata; class Chondrichthyes; order Orectolobiformes; family Hemiscylliidae; genus Chiloscyllium; species Chiloscyllium plagiosum. Next base: position 21,545,948 of record NC_057747.1, on the reverse strand, counting down.
GAAGGTGCTGGGCTTGGACCTGACGAAGGAATCGCGGAGGGAATGGTTTTTTTTACAGAAAGTGGATATAGTGGGGATGGAAATATATCTCTGATGTTGGGGACCATTTGTAGATGATGGAAATGGCCTCCAACATCCTCAGAAGAATTCACAAACTTAACCAACATCCTCAACTGAAAGGGGAGTGACCAGTTCTCCCAGCTCAGCTGTACTCTGGTTTGGTTTGGTTAGCAAGCAGTAGAGTTTTGGGGCTTCTGGACCCAAACAAGCAAGTCCGGGCTAAACCTCTGTGTCTTTCTGATCTCTCTCCTGTAAGACCCTGTGTTTGATTTTACCCATTTATGCCGGGGGGTTGTTTATAGGAATTGTAGCAAGTACTTGGAACAGCATCATTTAAGTTGCAATGATCTGTTGGGTTTTCAGATAGGTTAAGTAATTTGGTACTTTGTTCTCTTCTGTTTGTGTTTCAGTTGGTAATCTTGTAAATAAATTCTGTTTTGTTTGAACTAAGTAGTTTGACCAGCAGCAATCACTCCTGGAATATCCACTCTACACTTGCTTAAAACAACCAGCAAAGTTAGGGTCTTGGTCTTGAAATGTTTTCAGGGGGTCTGGCTTGATCATAACACCCCTCCTTTTGCTCTTCAATCTGTTTCTTTCACTCCACCTTGGTAAAATGTGTTTAGTTCACCTCTCACCTTCCGCAATGGGGGGGGAAAATACCATTCAGATGAGCAAAGTGCTGATGTTGGTCCCAATACTCTAAAGGCAGTGTCACAATCTTGTCTTCGTCAGACACCTGGTCTTGCTTATCAGCTACAAGATATCTTATTGCTAAAAATTGTACTTAATCCAACATGCTGCTTTTTTAGGTAAAAGTTAAAAATCACACAACACCAGGTTATGTTCTGGTTTCCTTTTGAGTAGCTTATGCTCAAAACGTCGATGCTCCTGCTCCTCTGATGCTCACTGACCTGCTGTGCTTTTCTTCAACACCAGGTTATAGTCCAGCATAGAGTCATAGAGATGTACAGCATGGAAACACACCCTTCGGTCCAACCTGTCCATGCCGACCAGATATCCCAACCCAATCTAGTCCCACCTGCCAGCACCCGGTCTATATCCCTCCAAACCCTTTGTATTCATATACCCATCCAAATGCCTCTTAAATGTTGCAATTGTATCAGCCTCCACCACTCCCTCTGGCAGCTCATTCCATACACGTACCACCCTCTGTGTGAAAAAGTTGCCCCTTAGGTCTCTTTTATATCTTTCCCCT
>NC_057747.1:21541401-21544006 GCF_004010195.1 Chiloscyllium plagiosum | reverse complement strand
ACTACACCTCCAATTTTGGTGTCATCTGCAAACTTACTAACTGTACCTCTTATGCTCCCATCTAAATCATTTATGTAAATGACAAAAAGTAGAGGGCCCAGCACCGATCCTTGTGGCACTGCACTGGTCACAGGCCTCCAGTCTGAAAAACAACCCTCCACCACCACCACCTTCTGTCTTCTACCTTTGAGCCAGTTCTGTATCCAAATGGCTAGTTCTCCCCGTATTCCATGAGATCTAACCTTGCTCACCAGTCTCCCATGGGGAACTTTGTCGAACGCTTTACTGAAGTCCATATAGATAAAGTTTATTTGGATGCACAAGCTTTCAGAGCGTTGCTTCTTCATCATGCAGCTTTGGGACAATTTTCAGGTAGCTTGAGCCAGGTTATTTTTCAATCCAAAACTGGTGTTACAGTGTCAGACCCTTCAATCCAACTGCCGAACGTGATCTCAAACTAAACTAATCCTACCTGCCTGCACTGGGCCCATATCCCTCCAAACCTTTCTTATTCATGTACTTATCCAAGTGTCTTTTAAACATTGTAACTGTCCTCGCATCCACCACTTCCTCATGCGAACCACCCTCTGCGTTTAAAAAAAATTGCTCCCATGCCTTTTTATAAAATCTCTCTCCTCTCACCTTAAAAGTTCTTTTCTTAAACAGTTGGTTTCAATGCAGTTATTTTTTTTTGTCCGTGACTGGACTGTCCCTCCTTCCACTCAATAACTTTGATTTCATTATCTTTACCAATCGCATTGATTAAATCATTGAAGCAAAAGCAAATTTTGAGTCACCTCTAGTGTTAGTCACTTGCAGATATTTACCAGGGCTGAGTCTTGTTTTTAATACCATTTATGTTTATTTACACAGTAAGGTTATAGAAGAGATTTTAAGGTGTGAATATTGCACTGATAGGTTAGGGAGATTTTGCACAGGGATGATGTCACTGATAAGAATGAGTGAAAAGCCAGGCTAATACTCGCGGGACACTGGCTTAAACCCCACCGCGGAGACCGCCAGAATTTAAACTCCGTTAATGATAAATCTGGAGATTGTTGTAAAAACCCATCTGGTTCATACGTTTTCTTCAGGGAAGGAAATCTGCCATCCTTACCTCATCTGGTCTACATGTAACTCCAGATCCACATTGATGTGGTTGGCCCAATGAAATGACCTGGTGAATCACTCAGTTCAAGGGGGGTTAAGGATGAGCATTAGTTGGCCTTTCCAGAGATGCCTACCCCATGATAAACCATGTGAAACAGATTTGCATATGCCATTCCTAAAATTTGAGCATGTGTGCTTGTTTTACAATGTTTTTGTGGTAGAGTTTCTGTATATAAAGAGGTTTTGGAATAAAGTCAGCTGTTTTTAACCTGTTATTCATAACCACAGAATCTGACACAAACTCCTGCACCCTTGCCCTTTAAATGCTCCACTCTCTCGATTCTCGATTCTAGTCTGTGTCTCACCCCTTTCTGCCCTGAGGCTCTGGGCCTGTGTAAGTGTTACAGCTGGTGCCATTGCCCTGGTCTCTAGTCTAAAACACTGTGCCGAATATGTGAGATTAGATACACCAGCTCCAATAGTGAGCCAGGTCCCAATTGTTTTTAACTCAGTTATGGGATGAGAATGCCGCTGGATAACCAGCATTTATTGCCCACCCCAGTGAGCAGTTTGAAGTCGACCACATTGCTGTGGGTCTGGAGTCACGTGTCAAATGCTTGTTTGCACTGTTCCCTTCTGGACCCTTTCCCTGTCCAGAAACTGGTTGCCCACGTGGGAAGAGTCTGTTTTGTTTTAGAGAGTGAAAAGGTACAGATTTCCTAAGCCAGCCCAGGCTAGGTGGCTCTCTGTGTATTTTAAATTTAATTTTAAATTCTGTGCTTTAATCTGCTTGTGGTGGTGCATTAGGAATGCGGTTACACTCAGTGCAGAAGTGTCCTTGTGTATGAAACAGTTTGCATTGTTTGGCAGTGAAGCTTGTGTTTCATTTCTGAGTTTGGTTTTGTCACTCCTTAACCTGAGTTTACAGCTGTCATTGGCACACGTGGGGTGCCCTCAATGCTGTTTGTCATGCCAACCTGAAACCTCCAATGGCTGAGAGCCAGGCTGTTGTGTGTGAGCTGTTCTGTTGAGGGTTACTGTTTCCTCATGGTGTTTTGATGCCTTCGTCCTTTCAAATCGTGCCACAGTTACAGCCCTCACATTTATTCAAGGTCCACCAGAATTCATCCTCACTGAGGGCCAGTTCTAAGGATCCTGCCTCTTGAGTTAGATGGTTTGAGGGTTCTAGACTGACTCCAGGAGTTTTGTTTTAATTCATTCACGGAATGAGGACAGCACTGGCTAGGCCAGCATTTATTGCCCATCCCTAATTGCCCAGGGGGCAGTTAAGAGTCGACCACACTCCTGTGGGTCTGGAGTCACATGTAGGCCAGACTGGGTAAGGGTGGCAGTTTCTATCCCTAAAGGATATTAGTAAACCAGAAAGCCAAGATGGGAGAAAGGGGAAGAGAGGGAAGTAGAGGTGGGGGACAGACGGAAAAAGTGACGGAGTGAAGGAAAGAGGGAGGGAGAGAGATGGGGGGAAGGGGGAGGG
>NC_057747.1:21504372-21538610 GCF_004010195.1 Chiloscyllium plagiosum | reverse complement strand
GAGGGAGGCAGAGGGACTGGGGAGAAGGAGGGAAAGAGGGAGGGAGAGAGAGGGACTGGGGGAGGGAGGGAAAGAGGGAGGGAGAGACTACATGCGACACCAGCCCTACAGCAATGTGCTTGTCTCTTAACTGTCTTCTGGGGCAATTAGGGATGGGCCATACATTCTGGCCTAGTCAGCGACACCCTCATCCTGTGAATGAATTTTAAAAAAAGTCTGTTGGACAGCTACGTGTTTAGGGAAAGTTTAGAGGGATATGGGGAAACTGGGACTAGTTTAATTCAGGAATCTTAGTTGGCGTGATTGGGTTGGGCCAACGGGTCTTTTGACCATCTTGAGTGATAACTGATGTGTTTGGCCACCTCCAGCCTAACAATCCGAAAACCTCAGACTGCTTGTGTGTAGAAACAGTAGAGATACGGAAATAGGAACAAAATTCCCACTCAGCCCTCTGGCCTGTTGTATTGTTCAATGTCTGAACTGCTGGCTCTACTCCACTTTCTGGCACCTCTGACAGTGCAGCACTCTCTCAGCGCCACATTGGAGAATCAGCTTTGACTTCATGCTCTGGTGAGGGAATAGGACTTGAGCCTGGAAGCTCATGACTCTGAGGCAGGAGCACTACCTACAGACCACAGACCTCATCAAAGTGGGACTGCACTCAAGCTGCTCTCTGGCCAGCCTTGGACCTGTGGAACATTGGCCAGTTTGTACCAATTCCATGTAGCCGCAACTTTATTTTTTTTTATATATAAATATTTTTATTGAAAAGCTCTTTAAAATCTTTTACAAAACATTTATACAAAAAGAAGAAAAACACCATCAAAACAGAAAAAAAACAGTACAAAGAACAAGGCCATAACATAGTACCATTGTTACTAAGCAATCCACTATTCCACCAAAACCAACCTATCTCCTTAACTAAAACTAAACTACAAACATTGAATAAATACTAGCTTAAATTACATTCAAGTTACTTAAATTATATAATGTCTTACTACATTATTCAGTCTTACTCATCACACCTCCACTGAGGCTCCCATCCCTGGGAATACCCCCTACAGTACCCGTATTCTTTTCCTTCCAGTCTCCTCCACCCGGGGCCTCATGGGCACCCATAAAGGTTCTGACTAATATTGCCGACAAGTCAGTTTCAATATAATTTAAAAAGGGCCGCCACGTCCTATAAAAGTGTTCCGTTTTGTGGTGCACCATATTTGTATCACCAGCTTATGTCAGCCCTGTAAGACATGGTGGTTTTTCTGACGTCCAACTTAGTAAAGTATTCCTCCTCAGCCACAACTTCCGGTCTAAGCCTCCTCCAAGTTTACTGCTTGGCGGCAGAAAATTTATTCCCAACTCCTTCCCACTGTCTTTTGGACACCTTTTAGCGTTTATATATCATTGGATCGCAGGTTTTGGAATTCATCCAAACAAAATCCAAACGGTCGGCAAATCGATCATTTCAAAGCCAGTGTTTAAGTTTTGAATTATCATTTCCACTTGTACAACAACTTGCATTTACATATCACCTTTAACTTAGCAACGGCATCCCAAGATGCTTTATTGGAGGGTTACCAAACAAAACTTTGGATCGCACATGGTCATGTTAGGACAAGTGACCCTAAGATGGTGGCCATGATGTGGAGGTGCTGGTGTTGGACTTGTGTGGACAGAGTCAGAAGTCACGTGACACCAGGTAATGGTCCATCAGGTTTATTTGCAATCGTAAGCTTTTGAGGCTTTGCCTCTTCATCAAGAGAGTGTCTGACAAAGGGGCAGCACACTGAAAGCTTGTGATTTCAAATAAACCTATTGGAAGATAACCTGGTGTCATGTGACTTCCGACTTTGACCCTAAGAGGCTGACTTTAAGAAGCAAGGAGAGTTTTAGAGAGGCAATTTCAATTCTTCAATTTTCTTCCACCTAACTCCCCTCGGACTTTTTTAACTAAAAACAAAGAATACTGCAAACATGCTGCAGGGTCAGTGGAGAGGGAAACAGAGTTAGTGAATCAGATCGATGACCTTTCTTCACAACCTGCTATTTAATTGGTATCATGGTTTGGATAAGTGTCCCCCCCGAAAGGCAAATTGGTCTTCATTTAATGTGTTATTGTGTCTCTATTTCAACTGCAGTCACAGTCATTTGAAATGCAATTTCTGAGATGTCATCACCATAGGAAATGACATCACCAACCCAAGCAAACCTTAACACACAAATAGAAAGTGGGCACTAACACCAGTGCTTCACCGGAGGCTCACTGATTATGTTATCTAATATGATGACGAAGCGTCTGATAAAGAACCTTCCAGCTCAGTGAGCAAACTTACCATCCATTAAGTGCAAATGACTTGTTTAATTCTTGCAAATATGAAGGTCCCTTGCTGCAGGAAAGCAAAAATTCTCAAGCAACAATGAAACAGCTGACTACCTTTCTCTCAATCACTCATGTGGCTAGTGCTGGCTAGACCTGTACTTATAATCCATCCCTAGTTTCCCAGGCGAAGGTAATGTTGAGCTGCCTTCTTGGCCTCCTTGAACTGTTGCAGTCCATTTGGTGGAGGTAGACCCACAATACTGTTAGGGAGGGACTACCCGAATTTTGACCCAGTGACACAAGAAGGAACGTGATGCATTTCCAAGTCTGAATGGTGATTTACTTGGAAGGAAACTTGTAGATAGTCTTGTGCCCATGTATCTGCTATCCTGGTCCTTCTAGATGGAGGTAGTCATGGGTTTGGAAAGTGCTAAGGAACTCTGGTGAGATTTTGCAATGTATCTCTTTAGATAGTAGTAACAGTGTGTACTGATAGTCAGTGGTGGAGGAAGTGGATATGGTGTCAGTCAACAAGGCTGCTTTGTCCTGGATAGTGTCAAGCTTCTTGAGTGTTGTTGGAGCTACATTCATCCAGGCAAGTGAGGAATATTCCATCATGCTCCTGACTTGTGTCTTGTAGATGGTGGACAGGCTTTGGGGAGTCAGGAAGTGAGCAGGGTTCCTAACCTCTGATCTGCTGTTGTAGCCACTGTGTTTATGCAATGAGTACAGGTCCTTTCTGGTCAATGGAAATATCCAGGGTGTTGATAGTGGGGTTTAAATGATGGTAACACCACTGAATGTCAACTGGCGGTGGTTAGATTCTCGCTTGTTGGTGATAGTCATTGTCTGAATTTGTGTGGGGTGAATGTTACCTGCTACTTTACAGCCCAAGCCTGAACATTGTCCAGATCTTGTTGCATTTGAACACGGACTGCTGCTGTAAGTGAGGAGTGGTGAATGGTTCTGAACACAGTGCATTTATTGGCAAATGTTCCCATATCTGCCCTTATGGTAGAGGGAAGGTCATTGGTGAAACAACTGAAGATGTTTGGGCCAAAGACACTTCCCTGAGGAACTCCTGCAGAGATGCCCTGGAGCTGAGGTGACTGACCTCCAACAACCACATCCATCTTCCTATGGGCCAGTTGCAGCTACAAACAGTAATTTGGTGATGGTTGAGTAATGAATATTGGTTAGGCCATGTAGAGAATGGACTGTTCTGGTGTAACCTCCAGCGTGATTAGGCAAGATCAGTGAGTTACTACAATACACTTTGCAAGTTTTTCATCACTTCAGGGTAGGTCATTTCCCCAGGAAGCTTCCTTTTTACTGGCTCAGTTACCAAGGGGCTTGTTTTATCTACTTTCCCTGTTGTGTGTGTTTTATCTTTCATGAAGTTAGGTAGATTCTGATGCAGTTATTTTGGAAATGTAAGTGTTGATGTTACTGAGGAGATTGAGATGTCCATGGTGTTGAAGAATGTCAACAGTTGGCTAAAACACAGCTTAAGGTCAGATGTCTCTGGTCTGTGTATCACTGGCCTTTCCTTGTAGCTCAATGGCTGAAATTAAGTCAATGCAATATCTAAGCACAAACAATATGAATACTTTCTCAATGTTTGTGGTTACTTTCAGGAACTTTGCTCAATTGTATTTGACCTTAGCCTCTCTCTGTTGAGTCACATCCTGCACTGATAGTTTGAGCAAGCTTTCACGGAGTTGTTCCCAGACCTTTCCCCTTTTTTTGTGCTTAACCCTGATAAAGTTATTTAGCTTGTAGATTCGTCCCTTTCAGAGATGTCATTGCGCACCTCTGGAGCAAGTTGGGATTGAATTCAGGCCTCCTTATCCAGAGGTAGGGGCACTACCACTGTGTTCGAGCTGAGATGCCACGTCAGGAAACATAGTATGGAGTCCAGCAATGTGCTTGGCCTGCCATCGCAGTCTCACCATTGGTCTGCATTAAAGAACACCCAACATTTTCCAGCCCAACATTTCCTCCTTGTTTCATTCACTGCCGTGCACGTCAATAATGGGATATTACTTTTGTTATGTAGGTGTTTGCAGAACACCAAGTTGTTCTCTCTCTTGCAATGAACAACTTGACAACCTTTGGACTGATTAAATGGCATCCAGCAGACATGGTAAATCAGCAACTAATCAATGTTTAACTAAACAGTACAGTACATCCTGCACATGGAAGAAACCAAGGCAGATTAAGAGATGTTCCATGTTCAAAGTTGCTTCCTGAGATCATTTCCAATTGCGATTGATGGTATAAGGTGCAGCGTTGCCCTTTCAGAGATGTCATTGTGCACCTCTGGACTTGAACTGGGCCTCCTAGCCCAGAGGTAGGGGCACCTTCACTGTGTTTGAGATGTTCATGAGTAGCTCAGATTCTGACCATTTCCAATTGCGATTGATAGTGTATGGTGCACCATTGCCCTCCATATCTTCAGGGCTTTCTTAAGGAGTAGCTGTTCAGATTTTTGCAATGCATGAAAACTCCTGTTGACAAATTGACGCTGACAGCTGGCATTGTGGTTCTTGAGTGTTAGTGTCAATGCCCTAAAGTTGCTTTGACCCATTCCCATGGACTGTGTGGGACTGAGTAGGGAATCTCATTGTAGCTGTAGGTCAAAGTGGACTTGACCCAGGCACAAGGTTAGATCTGCCAGGATAATGTAATACCATGTGGATGAAATCATATCATAGAATCCCTACTGTGTGGAAACAGGCCATTTGACCCTACAAGTTCACACCAACCCTCTGAAGAGTAACCCACCAAGACCCATTCCCTTGCCACTCTACATTTACCCCTGACTAATGCAGCAGACCCACACATCCCTGAACACTATGGGCAATTTAGTGTGACCAATTCACCTAACCTGCACAGCTTTGGATCTCTATTGCACATCGTGGTTTTCACTTGCACACTCTGTTTTTGGACCCACGATAGCCCATTAATAAAACCTAGGAGAAAGTGAGGACTGCAGATGCTGGAGATCAGAGTCGAAGAATGTGGTGCTGGAAAAACACAGCAGGTCAGGCAGTATCCGAGGAGCAGGCGAATTGACGTTTCGGGCAAACACCCTTCGTCAGGACTGTGATGTTGCCTGACTGGCTGTGCTTTTCCAGCACGTTAATAAAACCTGTATTCCAGCAACATTCATCAGTCATGAATGAACATGGCTCAGCTGCTAACCTGTACTCTGCAACTCTTCGCAATTGAACAAAGAAGAATAATCAAGCCCCACCTTTTTTCCACAAACTGTCATTAAATGTATAAAAACCCAATGAGAGCATCGAGGTGACCAGTTTGCCAGCTTGCCTGCTGTTCAGGACAAAGGTAATTCACACCAAGTTGCATCAATAACATCAAATAATTCTGTTGATTGTGACAAATTTAACTTTACACCAAAAGCAGAGAAAAGAAAAGATTCATAATCTACACCTGTCCTCCTTAAACCCATTACCTTTCAAAAAATACCCAGCCCAAATACATGTGCACACTTGTTTACAGTTTAGACAGGCAGTCTGTCAATTATTAAAGGTGGAAATAAAAGTGTAGATTTGGAAGAAAAGTTCTGAAGAACAAAAGTTTAGATCACCTTTTCTAGTTCATGTTGATTTTTGGTACTGATCATCTGTAAGATGTTAGTTATTCTTCACTTTGAGAGTTGATCGAGTGACCTCTGCCTTTTCCTGTTTAAGTTGATTTTAATCTATCAACGTAGCCAGCTCCAGATAACTCCGGTTGCTCTGCACCCTTTAGAATTGTAGCATGCTGCTGTTCAACCAATCCAAAGCCAGCATCAAGCAGTTTTTCCTTAACTCAAATACTCTTGGTGCCACGCTTGTCTCATACTATCCCATCATTGCTTCGCAAAGCAACTTTGTCTTGCACAGTTAAAAATGTTCACCTTGTGACTTTTTTTCCAGACTGTAAACCCATCCAGGTATTTCAGCAATATAGCAGTGTCCAACTTCCATTCCAGTTTGAGTTGATTTCATTTATTGTAGTCACGTGTACCTAAATACAGAGAAAAGTTTTGTTTTGCGTGCAGTACAGGCAGATTGTAGCAAACGAGACATACAGGTGCTTAGACAGATCAAGGCAAACACAGCAGGTGCACAAAGCAAGATCAATATTAGATTTGAAATTAGAGAGGTCTATTTAGCAGTCTAATAACAAAGGGGAAGAAGCTGTTCTTGAACCTTTTGGTGTGTGTGTGTGTGTGTGTGTGTGTAAGCCAATGTATCTTCTGCCTTATGGAAGAGAGACTAGACGGAGTGGAAGGGGTCTTTTGGCTGTCTCTCTGTGGCAATGAGTGTAGATGCGAGCTTGGCTTGCTTGATGGTCTGGGCTGTGCACACAACTTTCTGTAGTTATTTATAGCCCATAAAGGAATAATATGTGCCACGTTACAATGTTGTATATGGCTTTCCGCTGCTTGCCATTGAGAGCAGGTTGATTCCTGGGATGGCAGGGTTGACATAGGAAGAGAGACTGGATTGGTCAGGACTATATTCCCTGGAGATTAGAAGAATGGGTGGGGATCTCAAAAAAAGTTGTAACCTTCCGACGGACTGGAGATGGAGCATCCAGGAAGCTGGGGAGTCCAGAATTGGGGTTACAGTTTAAGGATACGGGGTAGACCATTTATGACAGAGATGAGAAATTCATTCACCGAGAGAGTGGTGTTCCTGTGGCATCAGAAAGACGTTGAGGCAAAAATACTGAATGTTTTCAAGGAGTTAGCTGTAGTTCTTGGGGCAAAAGGATTTGAAGGATGTGAGGAGTAAACAGGAATGGGGACTGAGTTGATTCCCGATGAAGGGCTCTGGCCCGAAACGTCGATTTTCCTGCTCCTCGGATGCTGCCTGACCTGCTGTGCTTTTCCAGCACCACTCTAACCTAGACTCTGATTTCCAGCATCTGCAGTCCTCACTTTTGCCTGACTGAGTTGAATGGTCAGCCATGAGCGTGCTGAATGGTGGACCAAATTGAAGGACCGAATGGCCTACTCCTACGCCTAATTTTTGTGTTTTTATCATAGAATTGGCAGTAAAAGTCTGGAAATGGAAGACAGGGGAAGAACTCTGGGCGGGAAACATCACAATCGCCAGAGAAATGTTTAATTTGTAGGAAGAACTTATGAGCACCTTGGGTTTGATGGGTTCGGTTGCTTTGGTATCAGAAAGAATCCTGAACTGTTGGCTTTGCAGCACTGAGTCCATTACTACCTCGTTTGGACTGTACCACAACATTTCACAGAATCGATTGGAAGTTACATCGGATACGACAAATGTCCTCTCACTGACCCATTTTAAAATTTGGAGCTGGCGATGGAAATTTTGAGAATACTTGTCATGTGATAAAGCAGTGTTCTGTGTCACAGGCACAGCAGTCTCTTAGGCTTCAATCACCATCTCCTGCTGCTGGGCCGTATGATGCAGATAAAGACCATATGTGAAGGTGATTCCACAAGTGGGGAAGTACATATCCATGGACTGGATAAATTCAGTAGTCACTATTATTTCCAGTGAGGAAATCAGTAGAAGCTCTCTTTACCCAAAAGAGTAGTGACATTCTGGAACCTTCTACTACCTAGGGTGATTTAAAAAAATTTATTCATTCACGGGATGTGAGCGTAGTTGGTGACGCCAGCATTTATTGCCCAGAGGGGAGTTAAGTGTCAACCACTGCTTTGGGTCTGGAGTCACGAGTAGGCTAGACCAGATCAGGATGGCAGTTTCTTTCCCTATTGCACATTCGTGAATCAGAGTGGGTTTTTCCTGACATGTACTTACCTTTTAAACGTTGTAATTGTACCTGCATGCATTATTTCCTCAGGTTTTGTGGTCATCATTAGACTCTTAATTCCAAATTTTTTTTTTAATCGAATTCAAGTTTTGCCATCTGTCATGGCGGGATTCGAACCCAGGTCCCCAGAACATTACCTGGGTCTTTGGATTAACAGTCCAGCGATAATATCACTAGAGCATCGCGTCCCCATAACCTCGATCTCTTCAAGGGAAAGCTGGATGTGCATATGAGGGAGAAAGGACTAGAAGGTCACATAAATCTGTTGCGATGGAGCAAGACATGAGGTGGCTCATGTATCAGCGTAAACACCAGACCTGGATTCATTTGCCTCTTTTTGTGCAGCTGGTTCCACATCATTCTGTGCCACTTATTTTTCCAACGAGTTCCTTCCTTCCTTCCCTGTGCAGCAGTTTTGTTTTCTCTCACCATGCGTCTCTCGCCTTCCCCTCAGGTTATACTCCTGCTTGGCCAATGGCAGTGCCGATGAGTTCCAGCGAGGGGAGCAACTCTTCAGAGTGCGGGCTGTCAAGGATCCACTGCAGATCGGTAAGCTGTTGCTTGGCAACCTCGTTCCCTGTGCATGCCATCTCGTAAAAGGCCGCCTCATGTAATGGGCCATTTCCGGTTTAACAAATGGGCGAAGGGTTCAGCGGGAAGGCGACCGTGGTCGGTTTGTAGAGAGATCGCGTGTTGTTTTACAGGACCCGGAGACTTTTTAGATGGGAGGGAAAATTGGATGGAGTTATTACTTTCCCAACAGAGGGAGCTGAAGGGATGTAATTTTAAAGGTGTACAGTTATCAAGGGTCCAGCTGGAGTTGGACAGAAAAGGGCTGTTCCCCTGAGCGAGTAGATTACTAACCAGAGGGTAGAAATTTCCAGAAATTGCAAGCTGGAAGATTGGATGAGATAACTCGATTGGGCAGCAGAGATATGATGGGCTGATTGGCTGCTTCCTGTGGTATGAGTTATCTTTTTTTTAATCAGTCTCTTGTCTCTCTCTGCTTTTTAACCTAACTTTTCCCCTTGCTTTTTGTTTGCCTGGTTTGTATTGAGAGGTTGGTGATTCTGAGAGAAGGAGGGACTAGCCCGGTGTGTTCACAGCATGGTCTCCTCGACATTGGAGGGAAGACACGCAGGCTGGGTGATGGACTTTGTGGAACACCTATGTTCTGTCTGTAAAAACGACCCCAAGCTTCCAGTTGCCTGTCAATTCAATACACCCCTGTGTTGCCAGGCCGACATCTCTGTGTCGGGTATGTTACAGTGTTCCAGTGAATAAAAGCTGGAAGAACAGCATTTCATTTTCCGCTTTGGGGATCCTGCAGCCTTCAGGACTCGGTGTCAAGTTCAGTAATTTTAGGGCCTGAAAACCTTCTGTGTCCTTTACCAACCCCTGTATTCCCAGACCCTGTCATGACATGAACTGCTTCCAGAACAGCCTATCCATTTTCACCTACTTAGGGTTCACACGATCAGCTTTTCTCTTTCGCTCACTCATTACCTCCCTTTGTCTGCGGAATTGTCACCCTCTCTCTCCACGTTCCATCTCTGTCTATCTACTCACTCCATTTCCCCCCACCCCATGCTCTGTCTTCAGCATATATACCACACTCTCCTAGCTACTATCAGCTCTGAAGAATGGTCACTGCACTTGGATCATTAACTCTGTTTCACTCTCTGTCTACAGATGCTGACAGACCTGCTGAGTTTCTCCAGCAATTCCTGCTTTGGTTAGGGACAGCCCTGAAGTCATACAGCACGGAAACAGACCTTTCGGTACAAGCAGTCCATACTGACCATAAACTAGTCCCACCTGCCTGTGCTTGGTTCATCTGCCTCCAAACGTTTGTTATTCATGTACTTACCTTTTAAACGTTGTAATTGTACCTGCATGCATCATTTCCTCAGGAAGTTCATCCCACCAAGAACCACTTTATTCTTTTTGACTCTTTCTCCTCTCACCTTAACAATATGCCCCCTAGTCTTGAAATTCCCCCACCCTATGGAAAAGGCACCTGCCGTTACCTTATCAAACCCCTCATGATTTTAAGAGATGGAAGAACAGATTGAGCAGCAGATCTTGGAAAGGAGCAGATGTAGACAGAGTTGTTGTTATAGGTGACTTCAACTTCCCAATATTAATTGGGTCCTCCTTAGCGCAGATAGCCTGGATCCCATTTTGTCAGGTGTGTCCAGAAGGGATGCCTGACTCAATATGTAGATAGACTGACTGGGGGGAGGCCATATTGGATTTGGTGCTAGGCAACGTGTCAGATCTCTCTGTGGGAGAGCATTTCGGTGACAGTGACCACAACTGCCTCACCTTCTCCATAGCCATGGAGATGGATAGGAACAGACTGTATAGGAAGGTATCTAATTGTGGGAGGGGAAATAATACTGCCATTAGACAGGAGCTGTGGATTATAAATTGAGAACAGTTGTTCTACAGGAAATGCACAACAGAAACGTGGAGGCTGTTAAAGGAGCACTTGTTGTGAGTGTTGGATAACTTTGTACCACTGGAACAGGCAAAGAATGGCAAGGTGAATGAGCCTTGGATGACAAGAGCAGAGGAGCTTCTTGTCAAAAGGAATAAGGAAGCAAAGATCTGGCACAGTTTTAGAGGATTACAGGGTAACTAGGAAAGAACTCAAAAATAGACTGAAGAGAGCTAGGCAGGGGCACATTAAAGCCTTGGCGGGAAGGTTTAGGGAAAACCCAAAGGCATTCTACACGTAGGTGAGGAATAAGAGAATGATCAGAGAGAGGGTAGGGCTGATCAGGGATAGTGGAGGGAACTTTTACCTGGAGTCTGAAGAGCAGGGGAGGCCTTAAGTGACTTCTTAGCTTCAGTATTCACTAGAGAGAGGGACCTTGCTGATAGTGTGAACACCATGGACCAGGTTAATAGGCTTGAACAGATCGATATTAAGGAGGTGGATGTGCTGGAAATTCTGGAAAGGATTCTAGAGATAGGATTTATGACTATTTGGGGAAAAAAAACTTTGATTAAAGATAGTCAGCATGGCTTTGAGAGGGACAGGTCATACCTCACAAGCCTTATTGAGTTCTTTGAGGATGTGATGAGACAAGTTGATGAAGGTTGAGCAGTGGATGTGGTGTGTATGGATTTCAGTAAGACATTTCATAAGGCTCCCCACGGTAGGCTCATTCAGAAAGTCAGGAGGTATGGGATACAGGGAAATTTGGCTGTCTGGATGCAAAACTGGTTAGCCGAAAGAAGACAGCCAGTGGTAGTGGATGGAAAGTATTCTGCCTATGGTCAGTGACCAGTGGTGTCCCACAGGAATCTGTTCTTGGGTCCTGCTCTTTGTAGTTTTTACAAATGACTTGGATGAAGAAGTGGGAAGGCGGGTTAGTAAGTTTGCCGATGACACAAATATCGGTGGTGTTGTCGATAGTGTCGAGGGCTGTTGACAGGATGCGGAGCTGGTCTGAGAAGTGGCAGATGGAGTTCAACCTGGAAAAGTATGAAGTGATTCATTTTGGATGGTCAAATTTGAATACTGAATACAGGGTTAAAGACCGGTTTCTTGGCAGTGTGGAGGAACAGCAGGATCTTGGGGTCCATGTCCATAGATCCCTCAAAGTTGCCACCCAAGTTGATAGGGTTGTTAAGAAGGCATATGGTGTATGGCTTTCATTAACGGGGGATTGAGTTTAAGAGCTGCGAGGTTTTGCTGCAGCTCTAACGAACCCTGGTTAGACCACACTTGGAATTTTGTGTCCAGATCTGGTCGCCTCATTATAGGAAGGATGTAGATGCTTCGGCATGGGTGCAGAGGAGATTTCCCAGGATGCTGCCTGGATTGGAGGGCATGGCTAATCAAGAGCGGTTGAGTGAACATGGGCTTTTCACACTGGAGAGGAGAAGGAAGAGAGGTGACTTGATAAAGGTGTACAAGGTAATGAGAGGCATAGACAGAGTAGATAGCCAGAGACTTTTCCCCAGGGCAGAAATGGCTGTCACAAGGGGTCATAATTTTAAGGTGATTGGAGGCAGGCATGGGGAGATGTTAGAGGTAGATTCATGCAGAGAATGGTGAGTGCGTGGAATACACTGCCAGCGGTGGTTGTAGAGTTAGATACATTAGGGACATTTAAGCGGCTGCTGGACAAGCACATGGACAGCAGTAAATTGAGGGGGGTGTAGGTTAGATTGATCTTAGGTTAAGATAAATACTTGGCACATCATCATGGGCAGAAGGGCCTGTACTGTGCTGTACTGTTCTATGTTTGAAATATGTTTATAAGGTAGCCAGATTTCTTGCTGTAGTTATGCCCCTGTTCTGTTGGCCATTTAATGGCGCTTTTATGTGCCCTGTCCAATAGTAGCTGTTATTGTAACAGCCAGCTCTGCATTGCCTCTGATCTGACACTGCATCTGATAGTTCTCCATGATCAAACTCTGGAATGCAGAGTACCAATCCATTTTCAAGTTCCACTGAAACAACATTTAGAAGGCTCCTTTACTCTGTCTACGGACTTGGTCTGAATGTAACCTTCCACACTGGCTATGTTGTGCAGTGTCATATATCAGGGAATCTGATGGAGCTCATGATTTGTTTGAAACTTGCTAAGCCCTCTGTCTGTTAAGCTACAAGTGATATTGCCAGTGCAAATCAACTACTGCTTCCAATAAAACCAAGAACTGCAGATGCTGTAGGTATGAAACAAAAAACAGAAATTGCTGGAGGAACTCAGCAGGACTAGCAACATCTGTGAATATTAGAGTTAAGTGACCTATTTCTGAAAAATGGTTCATTAGTTTTGAAGATCTTTGGAATCGCACAAAAAAATTGAGTGGTGCTGCATGCCTTGATTTCTTCAGCCCTTAGAGTTGTACAGTCATACAGCACAGAAACAGACCCTTCAGTCCAACACCTTCATACTGACCAACTAAACTAGTCCTATTTGTCTGCATTTGGCCCATATTCCTCTAAACCTTTCCTATTCATGCACCTGTCCAAATGTCTATTAAAGTTTGTAACTGTGCCTGCATCTATCTTAATAATAACAAAACTGTCCACAGTGTTCTGCCACATCTCAAACTGCTTTTGGCTTTACGAATTGTATTGATGGCTGCCAATGGATAGTTAATCTACTCTTCATGAAGTTGCTTGAGAGGGGCTCCTCCTCTTTTTGTGTTTGTTCTTTCCTTAAGATACTGAGCGAGGCAAGATCAACGGGAGTGAGTGTAGAGTCTCCACACTTCTAGTGAAGCCAGGCTAGTGCATTAAGAAAGGTTTTGAATTATAGGTTTCATTTCAACAAATTTGCTGGTTCACTGAAGGAAATGCTTAGACCAGGGATTTCTAACGGGCCATTGTGTAAGGAGAAAGTGAGGACTGCAGATGCTGGAGATCAGAGCTGGAAATGTGTTGCTGGAAAAGCGCAGCAGGTTAGGCAGCATCCAGGGAACAGGAGAATCGACATTTCGGGCATAAGCCCTTCTTCAGGATTAGCCCTTCTCCACCGTGGTTAAAAGGTAAAATCTCTACCTTCGTGTTGAGTACCTCAGCTTAGAGTCATAGATGTGGAGGTGACAGTGTTGGACTGGGGTGGACAAAGTCAGAAGTCACATCACACCAGGTTATAGTCCAACTCCTGATGAAGGGGCAGCGCTCTGAAAGCTTGTGATTTCAAATAAACCTGTTAGACTGTAACCTGGTGTCATGTGACTTCTGACTTGGAGTCATCGAGATGTACAGAATGAAAATAGACCCTTTGGTCCATAAGCCTTTCTTCACATTGTGTAAGGAACCAACACATGTGCACACACAGCCTCCAATGAAATTGCTTCACATTTGGAAAACATTAGCAAAGCTGTTTGTTTGCAAACACCGACTTTGGGTGATTCTTCACGAAGCATTGGCTGTATAGTGCTCAGAGCTGAAGTGCTCCCAGTAGCCATGGCACAGGGTTTGGAATCGCACATTATTTTCTGTGGCTGCTATCCACACCATGCTGGTTATGTCATCTCGTTTTCAATCTGTGAGGGTTTTGACAGAGGCTGCCTGTTTTCCTGCCCGTGTTTGTCATGAAGTCACACAGCGTGGCCATCTGTACTTGGGTCACTGTTCTCCCTGCACTTCCCAACAAGTGTTACAGTGTCCTGCTGTTCAGTTAGCCTGACTGGTACAGGGCTGGCCTCTCCTAAAATCAAGCCAATTCCCCAACACCATCCACCCACCATTTGACAAGATGGGCTGCCTTTGGTTCACAGTTCAATTTAATTTTTAACTCCACCATGGTTAAAAGGTAAAATCTCTACCTTAGTGTTAAGTACCTCAGCTTAGAGTCATAGATGTGGAGGTGACAGTGTTGGACTGGGGTGGACAAAGTCAGAAGTCACATGACACCAGGTTATAGTCCAACTCCTGATGAAGGGGCAGCGCTCTGAAAGCTTGTGATTTCAAATAAACCTGTTAGACTGTAACCTGGTGTCATGTGACTTCTGACTTGGAGTCATCGAGATGTACAGAATGAAAATAGACCCTTTGGTCCAACTCGTCCACGCTGAAAAGATGTCCTAAACTAATCTAGTCCCATTTGCCAGCATTTCACCCATATCCCTCTTAAACCCTTCCTATCCATGTACCCATTTAGATGCTTTTTAAATGTTGCAATTGTACCAGCCTCCACCACTTCCTCTGGCAGCTCATTCCATATACACACTACCCTCTGCGTGGGAAAATTACCCCTCAGGTCCCTTTTAAATCTTTCCCCTCTCACCTTGAACCTATGCCCTCTAGTTTTGGACTCCCCTGCCCTGGGGAAAGACCTTGTCTATTTATCCTATCCATGCTCTTATGATCTTACAAACTTGTATAAGGTCACCCCTCAGCCTCCGACGCTCCAGGGAAAACTGCCCCAGTGTTTTCAGCTTCACTCTGTAACTCAAACACTCCAATCCTGGCAACATCCAGGTAAACTTTTTCTGCACTCTTTAATAATTAAGTCCTCTGGGTAACACAGCTGATTTCCATTTGGTCTGAGCCAAAAGCAAGCCTTTTCTACAAAGCAACCCATTGAGCAACTTTAAACCAAATGTCACCTGCTTTGTTAACAATCTGCATTTGCAGACTTGCTTTTGCTTGTTGTTTGCTCCCTACTTGCCTGGATGGACATAGATCAAGAAACTTGGCACCACCCAGGACACAAGCATCCACTCCCTCTGACACCGACGCTCAGTAGCAGCAGTGTGTAACCATCTACAAGATGCACTGCAGAAATCCTGAGACGACACCTTCCAAACCCATCCAGAAGGACAAGGGCAGCAGGTACATGGGAATGCCACCACCTGCAAGTTCCCCTCCAGGCCACTTAACACTAAGGTAGAGATTTTACCTTTTAACCACAGTGGAGTTAAAAATCAAATTGAACTGTGAACCAATGGTAGCCCATCTTGTCGAATGGTGGGTGGATGGTGTTGGAGAATTGTCTTATTTTTAGGAGTGAAGCCAGCTCTACACCAGTCAAGCTAACTGAAGAGCAGGACACTGTAACACTTGTTGGGAAGTGCAGAGAGAACAGTGGCCCAAGTACTGACTTGGAAATATACCTCTGTTCCTTCAGTGTCACTGCGCCAGAATCCTGGAATTCCCTCTCCCCCAGCATTGTAGGTCTACCTACATCACATGGTTGAAGAAGGTAGCTCACTAACACCTTGCCGAGGGTAATTAGGAATGGGTGGTCAATGCTGGCCCAGCCAGCGACACCCGCATCCCCTGAATGAATAAAGAAAATATCCATTTTCCAAACACTGAACAGGAACTACATGTTGAGTTGACAATGAGCTGTCTGATGCAGTCACAGCTGACTGACCTGTACTGAGCACTTTTTTGGAATGTAAGTAAGACCCTATTTATCATCAATAATTGTTCCCTGGTTTCAGAGCTGGTGCTAAGTGTAGTATGATGAGAATGCGTATGTTCATGATATGATGTACATGATACCAACAATCACATGCCATTGACATGCTGAGAAAGGAGTGGACTAACTGTACAAGAGATCTGTAATCCAAAGATGAGTAACTCTTACTTTAATATCATTACATACAGACTAATTAGACCTCGCGAGCGGCCGGCAATTGTTGCTCCTAATTAAAGCTGAGGCAGAGATGCAGCAAATTCGGAGAAAGAGCACCTTAGTGTAAGATAGAGTCTCTGAAATGTGGGACGGACTACAGACGCTCATCATTGTAGGCAGAATGCAAGAGGACTGGGCAACAAGTGTGGGGGTAGACCCATCCACAGTGTTATTACAAACCAGGACATTTTGTTGTAAAGAATGGAGCATGATAACAAGAAATCCATAAAAACGAAAGAAGCGTGGAAGATGGGCCATTCAATCCTTCAAACCTGCTCTGCCATTCGTTATGATCATAACCTGTTCATCGAGCTCAATATTCTAAATTCCCCAGCCCCCCCTCCCCCCCAATATCTCCTGATCCCTTTCGCCACAAGCTATATCTCCCTCCTTCTTGAAAACAACATAATACTTTGGCCTCAACCATTTGCTGTGGTAGTGAATGCCACAGGCTGATCACTCTGTGGGTGAGGGGATTCCTCCTCTTCTCAGTCCGAAAAGGTTTATCCCTTATCATTAACCTGTAACTCTGGATTCCCCTACCATTTTTCCTTGATTCATTTGTGGGATCTGGGCGTCACTGGCTGGCCTAGTTGCCCGAGGAACATCCTTCCTGCACCTAACCTATCTGGTCCCGTTAGAATTTTAAACAGTTTTATGAGATCTCATCATTCTTCTGAACTCCAGTGAATACAATCCTAACTGACTCAATTTCACCACATGCATCAGTGCTGCCATCCCAGCAATCAGGTTGGTGAGCCTTCATTGCAATCCATTTATGCCAGAATATCCTTCCTCAAGTAAGGAAACCAACATTGCATGCAGTATTCCGGGGGTGGCCTTGTTGTACCTGTACTTGAACCATCTCCCTCTGAGGCCAACATACAGTTTGCCTTTGTTACTTCCCGCTGCACCTGCATGAGACACCCAGATCTTGTTTATCAGCATCAGGCCATAGAGATGGACTGCACGGAAACAGACCTTTCAGTCCAACCCGTCCATGCCGACCAGATATTCCAACTCAATCTAGTCCCACCTGCCAGCACCCGGCCCATATCCCTCTCTAAACTCTTCTTATTCGTATAGCCATCCATATGCCTTTTAAATTCTGTAATTGTACCAGCCTCCACCACTTCCTGTGGTAGCTCATTCCATACACGCGCCACCCCCTGCATGAAAAAGTTGCCTCTTGGGTCTCTTTTATATCTTTCCCCTCTCACCCTAAACCTATGCCCTCTAGTTCTGGACACCTCGACCCCAGGGAAAAGACTTTGTCTATTTACCCTATCCATGTCCCTCAATTTTATAAACCTCTATAAAGGTCACCCCTCAGCCTTCGACACTCCAGGGAAAACAGCCCCAGCCCATTCAGCCTCACCCTATAGCTCAAATCCTCCAACACTGGCAACATCCTTGTAAATCTTTTTGGAACCCTTTCGAGTTTCACAACATCTTTCCGATCGGAAGGAAACCAGAATTGCATGCAATATTCCAACAGTGGCCTAACCAATGTCCTGTACAGCCACAAAATGATCTCCTACTCAATACTCTGACCAATAAAGGAAAGCATACTAAACGCCGCCTTCACTATCCTATCTACCTGTGACTCACTTTCAAGGAGCTATGAACCTGCACTCCAAAGTTTCTTTGTTCAGCAACACCCCCTAGGACCCTACCATAAGTCTTGCTAAGATTTGCTTTTCCAAAATGCAGCACCTCACGTATATCCAAAGTAAAACTTCATCTGCCACTTCTCAGCCCATTGGCCCATCTGATCAAGATCCCGTTGTACTCTGAGGTTACCTTCTTCGCTGCCCACTACTCCTCCAATTTTGGTGTCATCTGCAAACTTACTAACTATACTGTTCTATGGAGAACACATATAGTTGTATGTAACTTGGCTTTAACTTTAACTCAAAGTGTCTGATTTATAGTAGGCTACAAGTTAATGAGAATGAAATGGAATGTGCAAAGTTTTCCTAAATTTCCCTTTGGATAATTTTGTGTCCCCCTTCCAGGATGTTTGGATTTTTGTTCAATGGCAACAGTGATACAAGGTTGTTTCAGATTCAGTCCAAGATGCATAGCGATGTCTAGAAGGACAGCGAGGCAGAGAAAGGATTCTGGAACTGGAAATATAGGTTGCTGAATACACAGTCAAGCAATTAGGTACAGGTTGTACACAACATCCAGGGTTGGAGTAGTGCAGAGATCCTGGAGGACAACATAGCTGGGGTCAGGACTATAGACTAGAGGTCAGGGTTGCAAGGACAAGGAGGAATTGGAAACGGAGGATGACAATTTGAAAGTGGGGGTGGGTGCCAGACTGGGAGACAATGCAGGCCTGTTGGACTAACCCACAAGAACCATCTCCCAACTTAGAGATTCCTACCCACGTGGTCTGACTGAGATTATGTCCTTGGCATGCAGCAAGTTGTAAGTGGAAAATAATTGAGCCATTCAGTTTAATAACATTAATTTTAGAGAGCAACTGAGCTGGTTATGATGGAAAATCGAAAGTGCAATATTTCTAAATTTAGCAGCAATTAATTTTTCCTTCAAAGTGCTTGCAAATGATGTCTGCAAATCTCCAGCTTGGTCCACAACTTCTGGAATTTGGAATGGTTTTCACGCCGGTCTCGTTTCCTCAAACATTGCGGCTGTTGAAAATAATGGCCTGTCGAAATAATTTTGCATTTGAGGGAGTCAAAAAAATAGAGTCAATAGTTCTGGGGAAAAGGCAGGAAAGTGGGTTTGAGGGTTATCAGATTAGCCATGATATCATAGAGTCCTAGAGGTTTACAGCATGGCACAGGCCCTTTGGCCCAACCTACCCATGCTGCCAAGATTTCACTACTTAATCTCGTCCCATTTGCTTGCGTTTGGTCCATAACCCTCTATACCTACCCCGTCCATGTACCTGTCTGAATGTTTCTTCAATGATAATAGAGACATAGAGATGTACAGCACAGAAACAGATCCTTCGGCCCAACCCGTCCATACCGACCAGATATCCCAACCCAATCTAGTCCCTCCTGCCAGCACCCAGCCCATATCCCTCCAATCCCTTCCTATTCATATACCCATCCAGATGCCTTTTAAATGTTGCAATTGTACCAGCCTCCACCACTTCCTCTGGCAGCTCATTCTATACACGTACCACCCTCTGTGTGAAAAAGGTTGCCCCTGAGGTCCCTTTTATATCTTTCCCCTCTTACCCTAAACCTATGCCGTCTAGTTCTGGATTCCCCGACCCCAGGGAAAAGACTTTGTCTACTTACCCTATCCATGCCCCTCATAATTTTGTAAGCCTCTATAAGGTCACCCCTCAGCCTCCGACGCTCCAGGGAAAACAGCCCCAGCCTGTTCAGCCTCTCCCTATAGCTCAAATCCTCCAACCCTGGCAACATCCTTGTAAATCTTTTCTGAACCCTTTCAAGTTTCACAACATCTTTCCGATAGGAAGGAGACCAGAATTGCACACAATTGTCTCGCCTCCACCACTATCTCTGGCAACCCTTTCCAGACACTTACCACCCTCTGTGTGAAAGAAATTGCCTCTATTATATCTCACCTTAAACCTATGCCCTCTAGTTTTAGACTCCAGTACCATGGGGAAAAACTGTCGGCTATCTGATTTACCTGTGCCCCTCATAATTTTGTATATCTCCATAAGGTCAGCCTCCTACGTTCCAGTGAAAAATGTCCCAGCCTATCCAGCCTCTCCCTGTAACTCCAGACTTCCAGCCCAGGTAGCATCCTTGTAAATCTTTTCTGCACTCTTTCTAGTTTAGTAATATCCTTTCTATAGTAGGGTGACCAGAACTACACACAGTACTCCCAATGTGGCACACTCATTGAATGGGTGATCGGCTGAATGGCCTATTTCTGTTCCGATGCCTTAAGGTCACATTGAGGCAGTTTTTACATTATGGTTTTATGTTCTAAGCAATCAAGTCATCAAGTTAAGAAACGTTCATTGTCACAGTTTATGTGATTGAAGACTTGCTTCAAGCTACGCTCTTCCACTTTAAAAACTTTATCCCATGTATCAAGGAATGATGTTGGATAGTCAAAGGTGTTTTAATATAATGCTAGCTTACAAATGAAATAAAGGTTATCACACCTCGGGGAGCAGTTCCTTTGAGTAGGTGCAGCAGACATTTACCAGAATAATAGAAGCGCGCTATTACAGATGCTGGAGAAACTCAGCGGGCCTGGCAGCATACGTGGAGAGAGAAACAGAGTTCACATTTCAGGCAGGGTGAACTGAGGAGAGGTGGAAATGTGACAGGGTTATTAGCAGCTGGATTGGAGCGTTGGGGAGGTAAGCAAGTGGAATGAAGATAAGAGAAAAGCTGGAGGGAGAGGAATCATTGTGATAGGGAACCAAAGACCGAAAAGGGGTTGGTACAAAGCATTGGTTCTGAGTAAATACTAAAAGCAGGAGAAAGGTCAGCTCTGAATGAAAACTAAAACATGACAATAAGATCCTGAGGGATGGGGCAGGGTGTTTGGGGGAGTGTTGGTAAATACTATTAAAATGAAGGACCCTCAGTGTCATAGCCAGAATAATACCTCGACCCCAAGGCTTAAATTGTAACGAGAGATTATGCAAGCCAAAATTGTGTTTCCTGGGATTTATAAAATTAAGGAGTGAATTAGTCATAGAGATGTACAGCACAAAAACAGACCAAATTGTCCAACTTGTCCATGCTGACCAGATATCGTAAATTAATCTCGTCCCATTTGCCAGCACTTGGCCCATTATCACTTTAAATCCTTCCTATTCATATACTTGTCCAGATGCTTTTTAAATGTTGCAATTGTATTAACCTCCACTACTTTCTCTGGCAGCTTGTTCTATACACGCACCATCCTCTGCATGAAAATGTTGCCCCTTAGGTCTCTTTTATATCTTTTCCCTCTCACCCTAAACCTATGCCCTCTAGTTCTGGACTCCCCTATCCTTGAGAAAGACCTTGTCTATTTATCTGATTCATGTTCCTCATGACTTTATAAACCTCGATAAGGTCACCCCTCAGCCTCCAATGCTCCAGGAAAAATAGCCCCAGCCTATTCAGAGTCTCCCTGGAGCTCAAACCCATCAACGCTTGCAAATCCTTGTAAATTTTTTCTAAACCATTTCAAGTTTATAGACATCTCTCCTATGGCAGGGAGACCAGAATTGAGCACAGATTTCCAAAAGTGGCTTAACTGATGTCATGTACAGCGCAACATGACATCCCATCTCCTATACTCAATGCACTGACCAATAAAGGCAAGCATACCACACGTCATCATCTTCACCCTGTCTACCTGCGACTCCATCTTCAAGGAACTATGAACCTGCACTCCAAGGTCTCCCTGTTCAGCAACACTCCCTAGGACCTTACCATTAAGTGTATACGTCCTGCCCTGATTTGCCTTTCCAAAATTCCGCACCTCACATTTATCTAAATTAAACTCCAACTGCTACTCAAAACATTGGCCCGCCTGATCAAGATCCAGTCGTACACTGAAGTAACCTTCTTCACTGTCCACTACATCTCCAATTTTGATGTTATCTGCAAACTTACTAACCATACCTCCTAAATTCACATCCAAGTCATTTATATAAGTGACAAAAAGCAATGGTTCCAGCACCGATCCTAGCGGCACACCACTGGTCACAGGGCTCCAGTCTGGAAAAAAAGCCCTTTACCACCACCCTCTGTCCCCTACCTTCAAGCCAATTTAGTATCCAATTGACTAGCTCCCCCTGGATTCCATGTGAATCTAACCTTATTAACCAGTCTACCCTGTGGAACTTTATCGAACATCTTGCTGAAGTCTGTATAGACAATGTCTGCTTTCATCAGTCCTCTGTGTCACTTCTTCAAAAAACTCAACCAAGTTTGTGAGACACTATTTCTCATGTTTAAAGCCATGTTGACCATCAGTCCTTGCCTTTTCAAAAACATATAAATCTTGTCCCTCAGCAACCCCACCAACAACTTACCCATCATTGACATCAGGCTCACCGGTGTCTAGTTCCCTGGCTTTTCTTTACCACCTTTCTTAAATAATGACACCACATTAGCCACCTTCCAGTCTTCTGGTACCTCACATGTGGCTATTGATGAAATTAATCGAAGGTTTCAAGGGGAACTGAGAGGATTGATAGAAACTATTATTTGCTGGCCGTGGAGTTGTGGACTATGGGATTTAATCTAAATGTTAGAGTTTTACAGCTCAGGGATGAAATTAGGAAATGTGTGAACACACGCAGGGTGATGGAAGCTTAAAACACTTTCTCAAATTGACAATTCATACAGAGCAATTATAAATCTTACATTTGAAAAGGAAAGGTTCTTGTCAACTAACTTTGAAAGATTATTGAATAAAGGCTAGTGCATGGAGTTAAATTGACAATCAACCATCAGTGGCTTGCTCCATTGACGTCTCTCTCAATGTTATAAATCCACAGAATAACCAGCATCTTATGCTGCCTCGATGGTAGTTTTTGTTGTGTATATTCAGTGCACGATATTTCAGCAAAGGGTGATCAGTTATTACTTCCTCATTGACTGCCCTGCCCATTGACTGTTTAGGGAGGCTCAGGAGTCAGTTAACTCAGTTGGCTGGTTGCCTGGTTTGTAATGCAGAATGATGCCAACAGCATGGGTTCAATTCCCACACCGGCTGAGGTTACCATGAAGGGTCCCACCTACTCAACCTCTTGCCTTAACTGAGGCGTAGTGACCCTCAGGTTAAATTCACTCCCAGGCGTGTCTCTGTAATGAGAGAGCAGCCCTATGGTCCTCTGGGACTAGCTTATTTTTTTAATAAAGAGGCTGCTTACTATATCTACTTTCAGCTTCATAAACCATCATTCTGGCGTATCTCTATGCAGGTCAGAAAATCTCTGTCTTCCCAACACCACTTTTAATTTGACTTTCTGTTCTATATTTAGCACTAATATCTTTAAATGCATGATCTCTTGATTTGTTTGTGGTAAACTACTACGCTCTTAGTCAAAAGGAAATATAAAATAAGCCACAACTGCGATACTGGGAATGTTACTGGGTGAGTAATTCAAAATCTGACTGATTTTTCAAAAGCTGTAGTTCAAATCCCGCAATTGAAATTCGAGAATTGAGTTTGAATTAAACAATGAAGACAAGTCTGTCAACAGAAATTTGGTGTCACTGAATGTGACTGTGACTGGATTGTCACAGATTGGTTCACCAATGCCTTTATTTTTAAGGGAGGGAGCTGCTGTCTCTGGTGTAGAACTGGAGCCAAATAATGGGATGATAACAGCAGTTTGAGCAGCATCTGAGGAGCAGGAGAATTGACATTTCAGGCATAAACCCTTCATCAGGAAACGTCGATTCTCCTGCTCCTCGGATGCTGCCTGACCTGCTGTGCTTTTCCAGCACCACACTCTCGACTCTGATCTCCAGCATCTGCAGTCCTCACTTTCTCCTCGTGGGATGATACCCCACTGACAACATCCAGAGGCTCTCCAATGTCCAGAACCAAGCTTGAGCAAGCCCTCATGAGTACTGTGGCTGCAGGAGTACGTCAGAGGCTGGGAATCCTGACTTCTGTCTGGGGACCTCCACCCTCCTTTGCAGGGCAGGAGTCTGGAGTGTGATTGAATGTTCTCAAGCATGAGTACAGCTCCAACAGCACTCTAGAAACTCCCAAACCATGCAGGGTCAGGTAGTCCACTCCATTGACATCTCACACAGCACCTGTTAAACATTCCCGACATCCAGCTATCTGTTGTGCCTCACTGGATAGTACTCCTGACTTTGAACCAAAACATTGTTGGTTCAAGTCCCACTCCCTGTGAAGATGTGAGCATGATATAGCTGGGTGCTGGCAGGTGGACTAGATTGAGTTGGGGTATCTGGTCGGCATGGACAGGTTGGACTGAAGGGTCTGTTTCCATGCTATACATCTCTATGACTATAACCCAGATTTGAGTGCAGCACTACTGAAAAGGTGCTGCATTGCTGGAGGTGTTGTCTTGAAGGTGAAAGGTCTGTGGGTTTGGCTTGATGGAGAAGCTGCTGTGGTGCTATTTCAAGGAAGAGGAGTTGATGATTAGATTAGATTAGATTCCCTACAGTGTGGAAACAGGCCCAACCAGTCCACACTGACCCTCTGAAGAGTAGCCCACCCAGACCCTCTTCCCTCTGACTAATACACCTATCAGTTTAGCAGGACCAATCCACCTGACCTGCACATCTTTGGACTGTGGGAAGAAACCGGAGCACCCGGAGGAAACCCACGCAGATAACGGGGAGAATGTGCAAACTCCACACAGATAGTCAGCCAAGGCTGGAATTGAACCTGGGACCCTGGTGCTGTGGGGCAGCAGTGCTAACCACTGAGCCACCATGCCACCTCTTTTGAAACTAAGAAACTAGAACAGTTCTTGCTGGTCAATATCCACTCAACGGGCATCACAAAAACTGACTATCTGCTCATTAGCATATTTCTGGTTGTAGAAGTTTGCTGCGTGCAAACTGATATTTCGTTTCTGAACTTTTTTTAAAAGTACAGCAAAAATTGTTTTAACTGGCACCTTAATCGGCTGGCAGTCTGGATAAACCGGCAGAAGTTATGTATCTCCAACACCGCGATCTACTGCGATGTCCCAAGTTATTTATGCTATAAATAAAACATAACAGTGATGTGTATACCCCATGCATTATGTAGCTGTTTCTTACTGTGAGTTTTTACATTGATGTTTAAGGAGGTGTGAGGATGCTGTGGCATAGATTTTTTTGAAGGATGTTGATATCTCGATCGTCAGGGTTTATTGCAGTTCTGCGTACCTCTTGATTATCCAAAATATTGATCAGCCAGCACACTCCTGGTCCCATCAGTGCCAGTTGATCAATATTCTGGATAATCAAGAGGTACTTCGGGGGCAGCACGGTGGCTCAGTGGTTAGCACTGCCATCTCACAGTGCCAGGAACCCGGGTTCGATTCCCCCGGCACTGATGGGACCAGGAGTGGGCTGGTTGATCAATATTTCAGATAATCAAGAGACACGCAGAATTGCAGTAAACCCCCGACCATCAAACCATCAACATCCTTCAAAGAAATCTATGTCACCGCATCCTCTCACCTCGGGTGACTGTGGAGTTTGCACATTCTCTCCATGTCTTTGTAGGTTTCCTCTAGGTGCTCTGGTTTCCTCCCTTAGTGAAAAGACATGCAAGTTAGCTGAGTTGGCCATGCTAAATTGCCCATAGTGTTCAGGGACGTGTATTAGTCAGGGGTAAATATAGGATAATAGAGTAGGGGAATGGGTCTGAGTGGGTTACTCTTCGGAGGGTCAGTGTGAACTTGTTGAGCCGAAGGGCCTGTTTCGACACTGTTGGGATTCTGTGATTCACTCGTTTTCTGGTTGCACAGCAGAGGTCGAGCCTTGGTATGCAGAGGGGCTGTGAACATCAGCTCGGTCTTACTTCATGGTTTACAAATCAATAATACACTCCATTGATCCCATTACGCATACTTCATCCCACAGTAGCTCATTTGAATACAACTGTGCAGCATGCATATCTCCCACATTGTACATTGTTAGGTTGTGGTGAGAAATTGTATTTGCAATGCTGAAGTGTGGACTGGCGAAAGAATGTCAGCCTAGCTTAAATCTGAACATTGTTACAGGCTTCATAAAAATGTGGAAAACCTCCTCCAGGACATCGTTGTCGCAAGTTTCTTAGAATAAAGAGCTACAGTGTAGAGACTACATTCTGCCAAAACCTGTACCCTCACCTCCATCTATGGCCCCAAAGGATCCTTCCACATCTGACAGAAATTTACCTGTACTTTGACAGAACATCATCTACTGTGTTCATTGCACCTGGTGTGGTCTCCTCTACATCTGGAGACAGGATGCCAACTTGCGGATGGTTTCAGAGAACATCTCTGGGGCACCTGCACCGACCAACCCCACCGCCCTGTGGCTAAACACTTCAATTCGCCCTCCCACTCCACCGAGGAAATATAGGTCCTGGGCCGACTCCATCAACAAACCTTAACTACCCGATGCCTGGAGGAAGAACACCTCATCTTCTGTCTTGGGACTCTCCAGCCACATGGGATCAATGTGAATTTCACCAGTTTTCCCATTTCCCCTCCCCCCCACCTTATCCCAGTCCCAACCTCCCAACTCATCACAGTCCTCTTGAACGGTCCTAGCTGTCCATCTTCCTTCCCATCTGTCCACTCCACCCTCCTCTTCGACCTATCACCTCCTCCCCCACCTCCAGCTACCTATTGCATTCCCAGCTACCTTCCCTGCAGCCCCAATCCCCCTCCCATTTATCTCTCATCCCTCTTGGCCTACAAGCCTCATTCCTGATGAAGGGCTTATGCCTGAAACATTGATTCTCCTGCTCCTCAGATGCTGCCTGACACGCTGTACTTTTCCAGCACCTCACTCTTTGATACTCATCTCCAGCATCTGCAGTCCTCACTTTCTCCAAAATATTCTGATGTCAGGGCACAATGGGGCCTTAAGTGTGAAGTTGAATTGTTACAGATGATCCTTTTGCCTGCAATCCAGAACGTGTGTGAAGAATTTTGTATTAAGCTGAAGAATCTATCATGAAACAGTGGACAATTATATGGGTTGGGTTGAGGAAGGAGGTGAGATAGCCTAACGGTATTATCGCTGGACTATTAATCCCGAGACCCAGATAATATTCTGGGGACCCAGTTACGAATCCTGCCATGGCAGATGGTGGAATTTGAATAAAAATCTGAAATTAGCAGCCTAATGATGATCATAAAACTATTGTGAATATTGGAAAAATCCATCTGGTTCACTAATGTCCTTTAAGGAAGGAAACTGCCATCTTTACCTGGTCTGGCCTACATGTGACTCCAGACCCACAGCAATGTGGTAACTCTTAATTGCCCTCTGGGGATGGTTCACTAATGCTGGTTTAGCCACTGATGCCCTCATCCCATGAATGAATTCAAAATAAGTAACCGGGTAATACTGAGGTGTATATTTGACTAAGATCTGCAATTCCTGAAGAATGTAACTGATTTAAATTTTTCACCTTTTCTGTTCAGAGTTTAAAGTGAATGAGTTTGGATTGATAAGATACAGAATATGCATGCCTGAAAATAGCAAAGTGTTGTCATGTAATCCTCTCTACCTGTTTTATCGTTGCTGCTCAATTCCAATCCCAGTGTGGTCTTTGTCTACCATAGCGTGGCAAGCTTCTTGGCATGTGCCATCTACTTCTCCAACTCTTGTACACTGGTCAAGTTCATTGTCTTTCGGTCTGCTTCACTCCCCCTCCCAGCTCCCTGAACAGACCCACTGTCAGCAGCAGAGGTTTCACCTCCATTGCAGTTCAACCCTGCAATCTGGACGTTGTGTGTCGTCATTGATGTTGATCAGCTAGTATTGTTTTCCGGGGATGATAGACAATGTCTTAAGATGCAGTGGGTAGTGGCCTCTAAGCCAGAAACACCAGGCTACAGTCCCACCCCAGGTCTTGCTGGTCACGTAAGTGCATTTGGAACGTCGCCAAACAGGCTAAGTTACTGGCCTGCAAATCCTACTAATGCAGGCAGTAAGAAAAGGAGTGATTGCTGGTCAGTCCTGATCAATATAATGGAAACAAAGTACAAACCTTTACCATCACAATTGATAGTTCCAGACCACAGCACCCACTGAAAGTGGGCAGCACGGTGGCTCAGTGGTTAGCACTGCAGCCTCTCAGCACCAGGGTTCCAGGTTCAATTCCAGCTTCTGGCGACAGTCTGTGTGGAGTTTGCACATTCTCCCTGTATCTGCGTGGGTTTCCTCCCACAGTCCAAAGATGTGCAGGTCAGGTGAATTGGCCATGCTAAATTGCCCATAGTGTTAGGTGCATTAGTCAGAGTGAAATAGGTCTAGTTGGGTTACTGTTCGGAGGGTCGGTGTGGACTTGTTGGGCCGAAGGGCCTGTTTCCACACTGTAGGGAATCTAATCTAATCTAAACGTGCAGAAGCATCAGGCAGTGAAGAAGGCAGACTATATGTTGGCCTTCACATATAGTTGGAGTACACGAATGAAGATGTCTTGCTGCAGTTATACTGGACATTGGTGAGGCCACACTGGGGTATTCTGGGCAGTTTTGGTCTCCTTACCTGAGGGAGAATGTTCTTGCTATCAAAGGATGGGTTTGCAGGACTGATTTCTGAGAAGATATTGAGTCAACTTGGATTTTATTCGCTAGAGTTTAGAAGAATGCTGGAGGTATCTCCTAGAAACCCATAAAAGTTCTAATAGCATTAGACAGGATAGATGCAGAAAAGATGGTCATCATTTCCTGATTAAGGGCTTTTGCCCGAAACGTCGACTCGCCTGCTCCTCTGGTACTGCCTGACCTGCTGTGCTTTTCCAGCACCATTCACTCGGCTCGATAAACTCCAGCATTTGCAGTCCTCAGTTTCGCCGCAGGTCAGGGAGTCCAGACCGAGGGTCATTGTTTAAGGATAAAAGGTAAACCTTTTCAGATTGAGTTGAGGGTGCTATGATGGCTCAGTGGTTAGCACAGGACCTGGGTTTGATTCCACCCTCGGGCGACTGTCTGTGTGGAGTTTGCACATTCTCCCCGTTGTCTGCGTAGGTTTCCTCCGGGTGCTCTGGTTTCCTCCCACAGTCCAAAGATGTGCAGGTCAGGTGGGTTGGCCATGCTAAATTGCCCACAGTGCCCAGGGATGCATGGGCTAGTTGAGTTAGCCATTGGGCACGCAAGGTAGTGGTTGGCATGCTCTTCGGAGGGTCGGTGTGGGCTTGATGAGCTGAATGACCTGCTTCCACACTGTAGGGATTTGTAGACTCTGTGAAATTTCTTCACCCAGAGAGTGGGGAGCCTGTGGAGTTCACTACCACAGAACGTGAGGCTAAAATGTTGTGTTTTCAAGGAGGTGGGCACAGCTCTTTTGGCTAAAGGGGTCAAGGGTTATTGGGGGAGGGCGGGGTGAGGGTATTGAGATTGATGGTCAACCATGATCGTATTGAATAGCAGGGCGGGCTTGAGGGGCTGAATGGCCTGCTCCTGCTTCTGTGTTTTTCTGGAAGCCGCGTGCAGGTGTGTGTGTTATTGCAGCAACACGCGGAGGGCCGAGGAATGGGTGGCGGGGGTATTCGGCTGAGTGGCTGTCGTACATCAGATTGCTAGCAGCGGGCATGGCGTTTGATCCCAGTTCGTGCTGAAGGTGGGTTCACGACCTCAATCCTGGTCCTGCCCGAGCTGGGGGTGGGGGGGGGTGGTGATGGTGCTGTTGACCTGACCATCCTCAGGGTGGAGGGAACCAGGTGGTATCCTAGCTCAGCTATCCAGTGAAATGATCCTTCCAGGGCTGAGGTTGTATGTGTGCCCTCTGTCATTCTGTGACCAGCCTGTGATCCTGCCAGTACTCTCTGTTTAAACCCATTTCTCCAGGACCCTGTTGTTGCACTGAGTGCCGTGCAATCTTGTTTCCTTGGAATTCGATCTTGGGATATAATGGTCTGGAAATGGAGCGTGCAAAATATGCACTGGCGCATATTTGTCTACAACATAACAGACGGGAGTTTAATGCTCCCAAAGGATCTGAAATTAGACTTGAAGGCAAAGAGTTTCAAGTGGCCTTTTCTACTGTAGTCATCAGTTTGTGCAGCCCATAACACTGGGTCAGAGCTCATGATTTAATATTAAATGCCACTACCTACCAAGAGTCATCAAATCACATTAATCTTTGATATAAATGGAAAGCTTAGCCTTGAAATACATTGTCTGACTCCAGTTAATTTCCTTGAGCACTTTGTAAATCATTTTGGCATTAGATTGAAAATCGAAGCTGCACAACCTGAATTTAACACAAAGGAGAATGCCCTGAGTCCAGTTTATCGTTGTGGTCCCTCTCACTTTAAAGTTGTGTTAACGTTGTCTGTTTTGTACGAGAAATCCGATGGACACCAACTCCTATTGCCTCAACTCTCAGTGCCAGGGACTCTAACCAATAATTATCCCGAGTGGCAAATAGTTCACCTGCTCCTCCCAGACACAACCATTTTGTTTTGCTGTTGTACAACCATATGGCATTGAAAGAATCCATTTAGGCCATTGTGCCATTGTAAGCTCTTTGAAAGGATTATTAAATTGGTCCCATCCCCTTGCTCTTCTGCTGTTTGCCCTGTAGATTTTTCATTTTAAATTTTTATCCAATTTTTGCCAAACATATTATGAACCAGCTTCCACTGTCCTTTTGATGAATGCATTTCAGACTCCCAAACCAAGTCTCTTTCCCCTGCAATGCCTCTGGGTCATTTTGTTTATTTTCTTCACTCTGTCCTTTCTGGTTACATAGCACTCTGCTACTGGGATCAAATTTTATTTGTTTGATCATATTTGTTTGAAGACCGCTGTTTAATTTCCTCCTCCTTTTCCTGCTTTAAGACAATTAGCCTCTGTTTTTCTAATTTCTCCAGATAATGGTCTCTGATCCCTGGTACAATTCTAGTAAATCTCCTCTGTACCCTTTACGAGACGTTGCTGCCCTTCCTGAGGTGTGGTGTTCTGAATTGACCCCAGAGTTCTGCTTTTAGGAACCTGGGTGGCTGACACCCTTCCTTCCTTTACAGCTCCCCCATGCCAACCAGGTTTCCCAAACTGAACCGATTCCATTTGGCCCACATCCCTTTAAACGTTTCCTATCCATGTACTTGTTTAAATGTTGCAATTGTAATTGCCTCTGCCACTTCCCCTGGCCGCTCGTTCCATCTGCACACCACTCTCTGTATGAAATTATTGCCCCTCAGGTCACTTTTAAATTTTCCCCTCTCACCTTAAACTTAAGTCTACTAATTACAGACTCCCCTATCCTGAGGAAAAGACCCTGGCTATTCACCTTATCCATGTCCCTTGTGATTTTATAAACCTCTATCTCCTATGCTGCAGTCTATCCAGCCTCTCCTTATAACTCAAATCCTCTAGACTCAGTAATAGCCTTGTAAATCATTTTTTTGACCTTTTCAGATGCGGGCTGAAGGGTGTGTTTCCTGCTGTACACCTTGATGGTTGGGGAGTCCAGAACTAGAGGTTTAGAGTGAGAAGGGAAAAACTTAAAGGGGACCGAAGGGGCAACTTTTCTACACAGAGGGTGGTGTGTATATGGAATGAGCTGCAGAGGAAGTTGTGGAGGCTGGTACAATTACAGCATTTAAAAGGCATCAGGATGGGTATATGTATAGGAAGGGTTTAGATGGATATGGGCCAAGTGCTGGCAAATGGGACTAGATTAATTTAGGATATCTGGTCGTCATGGACGAATTGGACCGAAGGGTCTGTTTCCGTGCTGTATATTTCTATGACTCTATGAACGCAGGGGGTGTATATGCTGTTTAAAGACCTTGAGAATTTTTTTCCCCTTCTCTGAAAGAGCTTAAATTGTGTATGTAAGCATCTTCCAGATGGGGCCCATGCAGAACAAAAAAAATGGCTCATCGATCACTCAATCAATCTTTCAGAAAATTTGAGTTTTTCCAATCCCTGCCGGCTTTTCATAAATGATGTATATTTGAAACGCAGTGTTGAAAATTTTCCAATGCCTCAATACTCTAACGTAGCTGCAATTTAGCATCATGTGCCACTTTGTAGCATCGAAGGGTTCTTTTTAAGTGCTACTAAGAATGTAATTAAATACCTACATGAACAGATGATAATCAGTGATTCATCGGTGATCATTCAGATAAAGTAGTGAACAAAGTTTTGTAA
Source organism: Chiloscyllium plagiosum (assembly GCF_004010195.1). Taxonomy (NCBI): domain Eukaryota; kingdom Metazoa; phylum Chordata; class Chondrichthyes; order Orectolobiformes; family Hemiscylliidae; genus Chiloscyllium; species Chiloscyllium plagiosum. Next base: position 21,506,566 of record NC_057747.1, on the reverse strand, counting down.
TTTTGTAAAGTTTGTGTGTGTATTATCGCATGAGCACTGATCAAATCTCGCTCCCCTTCCCCAAAAACAGGATTTCATTTGAGTGCCACCGTGGTTCCTCCGCAGACTGCTCAAGCTAAAGGGGCGTTCAACGTGGCTGTGATGTTTGACCGATGTCGGATAACCTCATGTAGCTGTACCTGTGGAGCTGGGGCGAAATGGTGTGCTCATGTGGTCGCTCTCTGTCTCTTCAGAATACACAACGTGAGTATGGTGGAAATTTTGATGTTTGCTTCAATGTTTTAAGTCTGGATAGAAGCGGGGGATATTTTGGCAAATTGCATTTCCCACTGGTGCAAGCGAGTCAGGATTTTGAAGGAATGATGGCTTTCTCTTCAACCAATGAACACAGGTTGGAAATTCTGTCAGTAGTGAATCTCTTTTGCCCCAAGCTTTCAAGAAGCAGTTGAGTTGTCCCCTGCCTTGCCCTGCAGTAAGAACCCGAAATAGCAATTTTCTTGTGTTCAGATCTGCGAGCATACCCTTTTTATAATAATTCTGTGATATTCTTTATCGTAGAGGGCTGTCTAGGCTGGGTTGTTAGTATGTTAAAAGCTGCAGATTTGTATTCAACAAGGGAATTGGAAAAAATACAGGAAAGTCGAATTGATAATTATCCGATCAGCTGTGATCTCATTGAATGATAGAGCAGGCCCGCTAGGCTGAATGGCCTACTCTACCTCTGTATCTTATTCTTAGAAACTGCTGGCACAGCCAACAAGAAGGCTGCAAAGTAAATTGTCACTTCTCTTGAACACTCCGACTTTTCATGCCTTAATTCTTCTGAGAAGGAAGAAATGTAGATTTAACTTCTGTTATTTTATTTTTATCTTTTTTATATTTCCACGAGTAAAAACTTTATTATCCTTTTCTACTTCCTTTGTCCCCAACATCTGCATAATTAATTAGTGTTCTGATTCAATTCAAATGGACTTTTTGTTTCCTCAGAAGGGCTTCTCCTCTAGATGACAGACAGCAACTTGCATTTGCGTAGCGCCTTTTCAGTGTAGCACATTGTCTCAAAATGCTCAACAAGACGGAGGGTGGCTAATGTTGTGCTTTTATTTAAGAAAGGCTGCAAGGAAAAGCCTGGGAAAATGGATTAGTCAACCTGATGTCAGTGTTGGGTAAGTTGTTGGAAGGGATTCTAAGAGACAGGATTTACGTGCATTTAGAGAGGCAAGGAATGATTAGGAATAGTCGTCATGACTTTGTGCATGGGAAATCATGTCTCTCAAACTTAATTGAGTTTTTGAGGGTGTGACCAAGAAGATAGATGAGGGAAGAGCGATAGACGTTGTCTATGTGGACTTCAGTCAGGCCTTTGAGAAGGTTCCACATGGTCGAATGGTTAGTAAAGTTAGATCACGTGGGATTCAGGGGAGCTTGCCAATTGGATCCAAAGTTGGCTTGATGGTAGGATTCAGGGTGTAATGGTGGACGGTTGATTTTCAGATTGGAGCCCTGTGTCCAGTGATGTTCCACAGGAGTTAGTGCGGTTTGTCACTTACATTAATGATTTGGATGAGAATATAGGTAGTGTGGTGAGTAAATTTGTGGATGATACCAAAATTGGTGGTATAATAGAGAGTGAAAAAGGTTATCTAAGATTGCAAAGGTATCTTGATCAATTGGGCCAATAGGCTGAGGAGTGGCAGGTGAAGTTTAATTTAGATAAATGTGAGCTGTTACAAACAAAGGCAGGATTTATACAGTTAATGATAAGACCCTGGGCATGTTGTCAAATAGAGAGAGACCTAGAGGTTCAGGTACATAATTCTTTGAAAGTTGCATCACAAGTAGATAGTGGTAAAGAAGGCATTTATCATGCTTGTCTTCATTGCTGAGAGGAGGGCTGAAGAAGGGCTTATGCCCGAAACGTCGATTCTCCTGTTCCTTGGATGCTTCCTGACCTGCTGCACTTTTCCAGCAACACATTTTCAGCTTCATTGCTGAGACCATTGAGTATGAGAGTTGGGATGTTATGTGCAGTTGACAGAACTTCGGTGAAGCCACTTCGGATTACTGTGTACAATTCTGATTGCTCTGCTATGCAAAGGATTTTATTAAATTGGAGAGAGTTCAGAATAGATTTACAAGGTTGTTACTGGGATTGGTAGGTTTGAGTTATACGGAGAGGTTGGATAGGTTGGGA
>NC_057747.1:21450306-21498947 GCF_004010195.1 Chiloscyllium plagiosum | reverse complement strand
CCCCTTAGGTCCCTTTTAATTCTTTCCCCTCTCACCTTAAACCTGTGCCCTCTAGTTTTGGACTCCCCTACCCTGAGGAAAAGACCCTGGCTATTCACCTTATCCATGTCCCTTGTGATTTTATAAACCTCTATCTCCTATGCTGCAGTCTATCCAGCCTCTCCTTATAACTCAAATCCTCTAGACTCAGTAATAGCCTTGTAAATCATTTTTTCGACCTTTTCAGATGCGGGCTGAAGGGTGTGTTTCCTGCTGTACACCTTGATGGTTGGGGAGTCCAGAACTAGAGGTTTAGAGTGAGAAGGGAAAAACTTAAAGGGGACCGAAGGGGCAACTTTTCTACACAGAGGGTGGTGTGTATATGGAATGAGCTGCAGAGGAAGTTGTGGAGGCTGGTACAATTACAGCATTTAAAAGGCATCAGGATGGGTATATGTATAGGAAGGGTTTAGATGGATATGGGCCAAGTGCTGGCAAATGGGACTAGATTAATTTAGGATATCTGGTCGTCATGGACGAATTGGACCGAAGGGTCTGTTTCCGTGCTGTATATTTCTATGACTCTATGAACGCAGGGGGTGTATATGCTGTTTAAAGACCTTGAGAATTTTTTTCCCCTTCTCTGAAAGAGCTTAAATTGTGTATGTAAGCATCTTCCAGATGGGGCCCATGCAGAACAAAAAAAATGGCTCATCGATCACTCAATCAATCTTTCAGAAAATTTGAGTTTTTCCAATCCCTGCCGGCTTTTCATAAATGATGTATATTTGAAACGCAGTGTTGAAAATTTTCCAATGCCTCAATACTCTAACGTAGCTGCAATTTAGCATCATGTGCCACTTTGTAGCATCGAAGGGTTCTTTTTAAGTGCTACTAAGAATGTAATTAAATACCTACATGAACAGATGATAATCAGTGATTCATCGGTGATCATTCAGATAAAGTAGTGAACAAAGTTTTGTAATTTTGTAAAGTTTGTGTGTGTATTATCGCATGAGCACTGATCAAATCTCGCTCCCCTTCCCCAAAAACAGGATTTCATTTGAGTGCCACCGTGGTTCCTCCGCAGACTGCTCAAGCTAAAGGGGCGTTCAACGTGGCTGTGATGTTTGACCGATGTCGGATAACCTCATGTAGCTGTACCTGTGGAGCTGGGGCGAAATGGTGTGCTCATGTGGTCGCTCTCTGTCTCTTCAGAATACACAACGTGAGTATGGTGGAAATTTTGATGTTTGCTTCAATGTTTTAAGTCTGGATAGAAGCGGGGGATATTTTGGCAAATTGCATTTCCCACTGGTGCAAGCGAGTCAGGATTTTGAAGGAATGATGGCTTTCTCTTCAACCAATGAACACAGGTTGGAAATTCTGTCAGTAGTGAATCTCTTTTGCCCCAAGCTTTCAAGAAGCAGTTGAGTTGTCCCCTGCCTTGCCCTGCAGTAAGAACCCGAAATAGCAATTTTCTTGTGTTCAGATCTGCGAGCATACCCTTTTTATAATAATTCTGTGATATTCTTTATCGTAGAGGGCTGTCTAGGCTGGGTTGTTAGTATGTTAAAAGCTGCAGATTTGTATTCAACAAGGGAATTGGAAAAAATACAGGAAAGTCGAATTGATAATTATCCGATCAGCTGTGATCTCATTGAATGATAGAGCAGGCCCGCTAGGCTGAATGGCCTACTCTACCTCTGTATCTTATTCTTAGAAACTGCTGGCACAGCCAACAAGAAGGCTGCAAAGTAAATTGTCACTTCTCTTGAACACTCCGACTTTTCATGCCTTAATTCTTCTGAGAAGGAAGAAATGTAGATTTAACTTCTGTTATTTTATTTTTATCTTTTTTATATTTCCACGAGTAAAAACTTTATTATCCTTTTCTACTTCCTTTGTCCCCAACATCTGCATAATTAATTAGTGTTCTGATTCAATTCAAATGGACTTTTTGTTTCCTCAGAAGGGCTTCTCCTCTAGATGACAGACAGCAACTTGCATTTGCGTAGCGCCTTTTCAGTGTAGCACATTGTCTCAAAATGCTCAACAAGACGGAGGGTGGCTAATGTTGTGCTTTTATTTAAGAAAGGCTGCAAGGAAAAGCCTGGGAATATGGATTAGTCAACCTGATGTCAGTGTTGGGTAAGTTGTTGGAAGGGATTCTAAGAGACAGGATTTACGTGCATTTAGAGAGGCAAGGAATGATTAGGAATAGTCGTCATGACTTTGTGCATGGGAAATCATGTCTCTCAAACTTAATTGAGTTTTTGAGGGTGTGACCAAGAAGATAGATGAGGGAAGAGCGATAGACGTTGTCTATGTGGACTTCAGTCAGGCCTTTGAGAAGGTTCCACATGGTCGAATGGTTAGTAAAGTTAGATCACGTGGGATTCAGGGGAGCTTGCCAATTGGATCCAAAGTTGGCTTGATGGTAGGATTCAGGGTGTAATGGTGGACGGTTGTTTTTCAGATTGGAGCCCTGTGTCCAGTGATGTTCCACAGGGGTTAGTGCGGTTTGTCACTTACATTAATGATTTGGATGAGAATATAGGTAGTGTGGTGAGTAAATTTGTGGATGATACCAAAATTGGTGGTATAATAGAGAGTGAAAAAGGTTATCTAAGATTGCAAAGGTATCTTGATCAATTGGGCCAATAGGCTGAGGAGTGGCAGGTGAAGTTTAATTTAGATAAATGTGAGCTGTTACAAACAAAGGCAGGATTTATACAGTTAATGATAAGACCCTGGGCATGTTGTCAAATAGAGAGAGACCTAGAGGTTCAGGTACATAATTCTTTGAAAGTTGCATCACAAGTAGATAGTGGTAAAGAAGGCATTTATCATGCTTGTCTTCATTGCTGAGAGGAGGGCTGAAGAAGGGCTTATGCCCGAAACGTCGATTCTCCTGTTCCTTGGATGCTTCCTGACCTGCTGCACTTTTCCAGCAACACATTTTCAGCTTCATTGCTGAGACCATTGAGTATGAGAGTTGGGATGTTATGTGCAGTTGACAGTACTTCGGTGAAGCCACTTCGGATTACTGTGTACAATTCTGATTGCTCTGCTATGCAAAGGATTTTATTAAATTGGAGAGAGTTCAGAATAGATTTACAAGGTTGTTACTGGGATTGGTAGGTTTGAGTTATACGGAGAGGTTGGATAGGTTGGGAGTTTTCCCTGAAACATCAGAGGCTAAGGGTTGACCTTTATAGAGGTTTATAAAATCATAAGAGACATCGATAAGGTTCAAAAATGGAGGGCACAATTTTGAGTTGAGAAGAGAAAGATTCAAAAAGGACCCGAGGGGCAACGTTTTCACGCAGAGGGTGGTTCGTATGTAGAATGAGTTGTCAGAGAAAGTGGTAGATACAGGTACAGTTCGAACATTTAAAAGAAATTTGGACAAGTACGTGAATAGGAAAGTTTTAGAGAGATATGGGCAAAACGCAGGCAAGTAGGACCTGTTTAATTTGGGAAACCTGGTTAGCATGGACGAGTTGGACCAAAGGGTCCGTTTCTGTGTTGTATAACTCTATGACTCTACAAAAGTGGGTATCAGTCAACATTTGATTCCAAACCACATATTAGGAACCATGGCCAAAAACTTAGCCGGGAAGGTGGGTAGGGTTTGATGGAGTATTTTCGAGGTCGTGGGTTAGTCTGAGATGCAATGTTTAGTTTTGGAATTCCAGAGTTTTAGAGCCTTGGTAGCTGAAGGTCCCACTGCCACTGGGAATTGTAAGGGCTGAGGAAATTAGAGGTCAGCCAATTAATGCAGGAAACATGTCTAAAGTTTGAAGGCTTTGGTGACCCTAGGGACATCCTTGGAGACTGTTAGACTCCAGAGATCTCTGTTTGAAGTCCTGTATGGTTTGTGGGCTGGGGAGTTTGAGAAAGCAGATTCCAGTGAACTCATGCTTTCTCTCCCTGCGATTGATCAGTGGAATCATCCCTGAACACTATGGGCAATTTAGCACAGCCAATCCACTTAACCTGCACATCTTTGGACTGTGGGAGGAGACCGGAGCACCTGGAGGAAACCCACGCAGATGTGGGAAGAACGTGCAAACTCCACACAGGCGTTCACCCAAGGCTGGAATCGAACACGGGTCCCTGGTGCTGAGAGGCAGCAGTGCTAACCACTGAGTCACTGTGCTGCCACAGTTGGTGGTTGTCGGCAGGATGTTTACATGAGCAGGAAGTGAAAACGTGTTTGTTCATGATAGAGTGGGCATGTTAGACCAGCCTGCTGGTCAATTTCAAGCTGTTGATAAGTTGCAACTTCAAAGTAACATTTTGAGAGGGTGACTAAGGCTGACCTGGCAGATATTCTGGAATGGACATGTTGTTTATGTTGCCATAGTTGCAAAGTTGCGTGTTTAAATGGGAAATGTAGTGAAACAAATAGGACCCAAGTTTTGAGGGACACCAGTACTGGTGGAGAAAATGATTTTTTTTTAATCTGTTGTGTTCAGCTTGTATGATGATTCCAAACCAAGTGTAAATCACGGGAGTGAATCTGACCCATGGGCAGTGAATTTGAAAATTCCTTAGCCGCATAAAGCTGAAATGTAGGATTAGTGCCAACATTAAATGTACAGCAGTATATCTTCTTAAGAGCTTTGGCACCATTATCCATGTTGTGACATTTAATAATGGTGTCGTGACATATATTAGTGGTTTCACGTTCAATTCAAACACAAAGTATTGCAACTTTTTAATACTCAATCTCCCCCCCCCCCCCACATACCCTTTAGTAAGAACATGGCACTCGTGATGGGTGGGGGAGGGGGAAAGGGGATTTAAGATAACAACATAATTATTCCCCTTCCTACTGCATATCACATTTTCTTTCCAATTGTTTTGGCTATATGACCCTCTCACTCCCTTGCCCCACCAGCGATTGTTTTAATCAGGAGCTTAAAATCGCTACCGTTCAAAGACAGGCCATTCAGCCCATTGAGGAGGCACTGACCCCTTTGAAGAGTATCCCAGTCAGACCCACCCCATCTCTGTAACCCTGCATTTCCCAGGCTAACCAACTTAACCTGCACATCCTATGTGCCAATTTAGCATGGCTAATCCACCGGACCTGCCTATCTTTGGACTGTGGGAGGAAACCGGAGCACTCTGACACGGGGAGAATGTGAAAACTCCACACAGACAGTTGCCTGAGGGTGGAATTGAACCCGGGTGCCTGGCACTGTGAGGCAGCTGTGCTAACCACTGAGCCACCGTGCTGCCGTTCTCTGATGTCTTGTTGCCCTGTGATGTCAATATTGCTCTCACTTGTAACTCAGAAGTCTTTGGTGTTGTGTGTGTGAGGATTGAAGATGAAATAATTGCACGTGCAGCAAAGCTCTCCACTCCAGTTTAAGCCTGAGCCCTAAACAGTACAATGGGAGCATTTTCGAATCTCTTCACAAAGCCCTTAATGCAGTGCAGTATGTTGGTCCAGGGCTGTTCTTCAGTGCTGTCTCTGCCCAGGGGTTATACTTTTAGCTTTTACAGTGTGTTTGTTTTTAGAGAGCTGGCTCCCAGTGCTCTCATTGTTGAGGATCTGTCATTGCTTCGCCAGCTGTGTTTCAGTTTTCCCTTGACCCCCCCCCAGCTCAGAGTTAAAGTCTGAATTAATGCTCCCTCCAGTCCCTGCTCTAAATGAGACCAAGTGGGGAATACAGTCAGAAGGAGCTACTTGTAAGTGAGCAGATGTGGATGTTGACTGAGGGAATGGCTGATGGATCTGTCGTTTCAGTATTTTATCTCCATGTTTAGTATTCAGATTGTGCCAATGCCTTCACCTCCCTGGGTTTGGAAATCCCTGTTTAAACCTCTCTGTTGTTTTACACTTTTTTTCCCTTTCTCCTGTTATGATGTCCCCTTAAGATCTACCTGGTTACCTCAGCCTGTAGACACCCGTCCTCATTTCATCTCGAATGGCTCACTTGTCAAATCTGGTGTGAAAATGCTGCCTTAGGAACATATTACCTTGTGAGAAGTGCTATATAAATGCAACTCCAAGACCAACACTGCTTGTTCCAATAGTGCTAGGAAATGATAACTAGCATGTTTACAGAAGGCACTTGTAGAATCATAGAATCCCTACAGTGTGAAAGCAGGCCATTCGGCCCATCAGGTCCACACTGACCCTCTGAAGAGCATCCCACTCAGACCCATCCTATCCCTGCATTTCCCAGGGCTAACCCACCTAATCTGCACAATCCTGAACACGATGGCCAATCCACCTAACCTACGCATCTTTGGACTGAAGAATGGACATCTGGAGTATATCCATCTTGTCCCAGATCAGCACTTGACTCTGGAGATTTGTGCGTTGGTGAGTTTTAAAAAGGGTCTGTGGAGAAGCTCAAAACCGTCTCTTCATCCAGATCCCCATTTAAAGACAAAACGAGGAACTGTGGATGCTGGAAACCTGAAACAAAAGCAGCAATTGCTGGAGAAATTCAGCAGCTCTGGCAGCGTCTGTGAAGAGAGTCAAAAGCAGAGTTAATGTTGCAGGACTTGTGACCCTTCTTTAGAACTTCATGTATGATTCTGACAAGGGGTGACTGGACTCGAAACGTTAATTCTGTTTCTGTCTCCACAGATGCTACCATACCTGCTGAGTTTCTCCAACAATTTCTGTCCTTGTTTCAGTCATATGTAATATATAAATGGAAGATGCTGAAAATGTCTGGCAGGACAGTCAGCATCTGAAAGACCTTTAGAAATGGTATTTTTGTTACATAGTCATCAATAGACAGAGTTGAAGAGTGTGGTGCTGGAAAAGCACAGCCGGTCAGGTAGCATCCGAGGAGCAGGAGAGACAACGTTTCAAGCATAAGTTCTTCATCAGGACAGCCTGACTGGCTGTGCTTTTCCAGCACCACACTCTTCAACTCTGATCACCAGCATCTGCAGTCCTCACTTTCTCCTCATCAATAGACAGAGTTTGATAAAGGCAAGGCATTCAAAGTATCATGCCCCATTCTTGTCATAGACCTACTGTTTATTTTACTGCATGTTCCCTTCTGGTTTAGGCCCTGGAGGGAAATTAGGAATTTGATCAGGCCATTCAGCCCCTCAAGTTTTCTGCCTTTGTTTTTGATTTGGTCGTGAGTTATAGGTGTCAGTATCTGTTGCCAATCCCTGATTGCCTTTACAAGACATAGTCATGCAATATGGAAACAGACCTTGTGGCCCAACCAGTCTGTACTGAACATAATCCTAAACTAAACTAGTCCTACCTGTCTCCTCCTGGCCCTTGTCATCCCAAACCTTTCCTAGTCATGTATTTATCCAAATGTCCTTTAAAAGTTGTAATTGTACCCATATCCACCACACTCCTGCTGGAAGTTCGTTCCACAAGTGAACATGCTCTGTGTAAAAACAACAAAACCATTTTCCACCCCCCCCCCATGCCTTTTTTGAATCTCTCTCCTCTCACCAATGTGTCCCCTGGACTTGAAATCCCCCATGCTAGGGAAAAGACAACTACCATTAACCCTATCTATATCCCTCATTTATTTTATAAACTTCTATAAGGACGCCACACAACCTCCTATGCTTCAGTGAAGTTTAAGAATCCACTACACCATACAGACCAAGTGAAGATGACTGATTTCTTTCCGCGGAGGATATTAGAATCAGGTCAGTTTTACAACAATGGGTGCTAGTTTCATAATTACTGTGACTAACGCTGTTCTAGGTTTTAAAAAAAGAATCAATTTAAGTCTCAGCAGTAGTGGGATTTGAACCCTTAAACCCCAGTATATTGGCCTGAATTAGTGACATTGCCTCTATAGCACCATCTTCCAAAAACATTTCCATTTGCTCACCTTGGTCCCATGACATTGACCCAGCCAAATCCCATCTGTCTCCATTTTGAATTTTCAGTTGACTCCCAGTCACAATGAGTTCCACATTCCCACTAGCCTCTGTATGAAGGAATACTTCCTAAAATCACCATTGAAAAAGCTAGCTCTAACCTTAACATCACACTACCTTCCTAAGTAGCCAATCCTCGGGTTGGCTTTTTTTTTTCAGAAACAGCTCAAGGAATTAGTTTCTCAACCTGAATTTTTCACCATGAGTCAGGATAAGGTTTGAGGGTGAAGGGACGTCAATGAGATAGAAGATCGTAATGTTCCACTTTTACACTGGAATGGATCGATTACAAATGGAAATGTTGGTAGATGGGTGATAATGTAAACCTTAATGGGAGATTAAAGATATGGCTGTGAAGTCAATGTTTGAAAAGGAGGCATATAATATTATATATATATTTTATACGTATATATTTTAAAAAAAACTGAAGGATATAGATAAGGTAAATGACAAGGCTCTTTCCCATAGGTGGGCGATTTAAGACTAGGGGAGATGTTTTTAAAGTGTGAGGCGAAAGGTTTAAAAAAGATACAAGGGGCAATTTTTTTTTACAGAATTGTTTGTGTGTGGAATGAACTCCCAGAGGAGGTGACAGATGCGGGTACAGTTACAATGTTCAAAAGATATTTGGATAAGTAGATGTACAGGAAATGTTTGGAAGTATATCGGCCAGGAGCAGGCAGGTGGGACTAGTTTAGTTTGGGATTATGGTCGGCATGGTCTGGTTGGTTCAAAGGATCTCTGTCTGTGCTGTGTGAATCTATGACTCTATAAGTTGCAAATTTCTCCCATCAAAATAGAATTTGTCAGTCACTGGTCCAGTCTCGAGCACTGTTAGAAACACAAAACATAGCCCCCTACCTCCTCATTCTTTTATAGAACTGTTTAATCTTTTGAAAGTTGGAGGAGTTTTGGATAGTGAGGAAGGCTGTCAAAGGATACAGCAGGATATAGATCCGTTGGAAAGCTGGGCAGAGAAATGGCAGAAGGAGTTTTAATCTGGACAAAGGTAAAGTGTTGCATTTTGGGAGGTCAAATGCAAGAAGAAAGTACACAATAAATAGCAGGACCCTTAGGAGCATTGATATACAGAGGAATCTTGGGGTGCAAGTGAGTGGATAAGGTGGTAAAGAAGGCCTATGGCATGCTTGCCTTCATTGGTTGGGCACTGAGTTTCAGAAAGTTGGCAAATCATGTTGCAGCTCTATAACACTTCAGTTAGGCCACCTTTTGGAGTATTGTGTGCAGTTCCGGTCACCGCACTATGGGAAGGATGTGGAGGATTTGCAGAGGGTGCAAAAAAGAATTACCAGGATACTGCCTGGATTGGAGTGTATTAGCTCGAAGGAGAGGTTGCACAAACTTGGATTTTTTTCACTAGAGTGTTGGAGGCTGAGGGGTGACCTGACAAGTGTATAAAATTATGAGAGGCATGGAAAGGGGGGGATAGTCAGAGTCCTTCTCCCCCAAGGGCAAACACTATAGAGAAGCAATTCAAGGTGAGGAGGAATAGTTTAAAGGAAATGTACGAGGCCCGTTTTTTACACAGAAGGTGGCAGGTGTCTGGAACACGTTGCCAGATGAGGTGGAGAAGCAGATATGATAGTAACATTTATGGGGCATTTAGACAGACACATGAGCAGGAGGGAATAGAGGGATACGGACCATGTGCAGTCAGATAGGATTATTTTTTAGAATTGCATCATGGTTGGCACAGCCATGGTGGGCTGAAGGGCCTGTTCCTGTGCTGTACTGTTTTACGTTCTTTAGAAAACACAAATGGGAGCAGGCCATTTGGCCCCTCGGGTCTGTTCCATCATTCAATATAATCATGGCTGATTATTCAACTCATTACCTTGTTCCCACTTTCCCTCCATTCCCTTTGATTGCTATAGCTGTAAGAACTATATCTAACTCTTTCTTAAAAACTGGAATGACCCCGTATTCAAGGCCTACAGATCATCAGTTAAAATGCTGGTGCCGCAGTTGGCAAAAATGAATTTGGTCAACTCTGTAAAATAAAGAAACGCAAAATCTCAATGGACTGAGCAAAGGGACCTGGTCTGTTCTGGGGGCTAATGCAACTGCAGATTTTATTTATGTTGTGCTTTCGCTGCATTTAAATGCTGCAAGAGGATTCCCTGAAGCAGTAAGTCTGAGCCATTTGAGATATTGTGACAGGGGACTAAAGGTTTAGTCAGGCCAGTGGGAATCTCTCCATCCACCTCTCTCCAAAGTGGGCAATCCCACTGGCAGATCAACAATACTCCTCCTTATGCATGTGCAAACTAAAATGTGTATTTTCAAATGCACATGGATTTTCAAATGCCTACACACGGTCCATATCCCTCTATCTCCTGCCTGTTCATGCTGCTGCTGAATTCTGTTTCAGAATAATCACATCTTTGCCTCCCCAGAGCAATTCAGAAATGCACAAGGTGCTGGTGTATTTATCCTGCAAGGTTCCTGCCAAAGCTGTTCAAACTCATCGTTACAGTTCCGTTGTTGGGAGAGTTTGTATGTTCCTTGGCTTGGCGTTTCTATGTTGCAACATAAAGGAGGTAACTGATCCCATTTGTCACTGTTGGGTCAATTCAGGAGCTGCCACTCCACGCCTGTATCCCTATCCTTTCCTTGCACTATTTAGCATTTAATTCCCCCCCAGCAAATGTAATTGCCTGGACTTTCAATTGTCATTTAATTCTTTTTTTTAAGATGACCAGGGTCAAAAAGTAATTTCTGCCAGTTCTCAGTCTCTGCCCCTGCACCATCTAGTGGCTGAATTTTGAATCATAAACTGCTTGGTGTGCCTTGACTTTTTTTTTTAAACACATTCATGGGATGAGGGTATTGCTGCCTAGGTCAGCATTTATTTTCCATATCAGAGGGCAAACACATTGTTATGAGTCAGGTGTCACATGCAGGCCAGACCGGGTAAGGGTGGCCATTTCCCTCTCTGAAGGTCATTGGTGGACCAGATGGGTTTTTCTGGCAAACAACAATGGTGTTCAGACTTGTAATTCCAGATTTTTATTGGGTTCAAATCTGCACTCGATTCACCTTCACCTTTTACCTGAAGCAGACAAAATTAACTTGTAGTGCGCAATGACTGAAAAGAAGATGCAGTCGTGTGTAGTTCTTCCTGTACAGGAAGTTCAATGTAACACAGACAAATTTAATAGTTTTCAAAACTTGCCTTCACTCCCCTTCCCCAAAAAAGCTTTAAAAATAACCTTTGATTCAAAGCTTCTTCAGTGAAGGGATTGGAAATGAAACAGTTTACTCCTTTTCCAACTTTTTGTTTTTCACTTGATTCAGCAGCAAGTTTCTGCTTTAGTGAGAGTCAAATATTGCATTTGGAATCTTCGTGTCATGGGATCCAAGTGCAGGCTAATTTATGATTATTTGCTCTGTTCTGTATCTTGTGTCCCTCTGTTGAGGTCAGAGTGCCTTTCAGTAATTGAATAATCCAGTGTGCTGGAACACAGTTTAAAAAAGGCTGACCCTGTAAATCTGTCAGCTCTGAGCACCGCCTTCCCTCAGTCACTGTGTTTAATCCCTTCGAGAAACCTTCTTAAATCAACTTGAGTTGTTTATGTGGCACCATATCTGAATTTTTATCAAATATTCATGCTGAAAGAGTGGGAGATGCCTGGCAAAGCAGCAATTTCTTTTTATCCGTATCCACGGGGGACATTTGGAGTCCCAGCCAGACCAGGGAGAGGTGACCGTTTCCTCTTCTGAATTGGGGCTCGATCATTGTGTCCGATGACCATCTGTAATTGACATGAATATGGGATTTAAGTTGGATTTGTCGTTGAGGGATGAATATAATGTGAAGGGAGTGGTATTTGAATTTGGAACAGACCTTTCTGGACTGGAGAGGACTGCATGCAGATTCCTGTGATAGGCCAGTCACTCAGTCCAGTGCCTGTATCTGGATGTAGGTTTGCTCGCTGAGCTGGAAGGTTTGTTTTCAGACGTTTTGTCACCATACTAGAGGACATCATCAGTGAGCCTCCGGATAAAGCCCTGGTGGTATTGCCCACTTGTTTTTCAATGTGTTTAGGGGTCTTTGCCTGTATCGGTTTGAGTTTTGCGGGTGTGGGGATTTGTAAAGGCTCAGCATTCCATTGATGACCCTCGAATGGTCAAAGTATAAAGCTGAATGTCGAGGTCTGTTTGCACGAGCAATGTGAAATCTGCGTGGATTAATAACTCCATCGTACATCCATGTCCAACCCTGAAATGCAAGGACACTGCTGACCTAGATTGCTTTGTAGAACTAAAGGCTCTTTGTGATCATGAGAAAGACACGTGGTATATCTCTGCGTGCTTTCTGTGATAGTTTGAGCTGTTTTTTTCCAATTACTCTGTCCAGAGAGATCATTACGCACCTCTGGAGGAGGTGGGACTTGAACCCGGTTCTCCTGGGCCAGGGTTAAGGTCGCTACCACTTCTCCACAAGAGGTAGTCTGATTCACTCTGGGTTCTGGTACAAAATACTGCGGTGGAATTTGTGCCAAAGGAACGCATGTCCCCTGAGGTAACAGACCAGGATACTTGCCTGCTGTGGCCAAATGAACAGTCGCAAGGTTAAAGTGAAACCGCCCAGAATCGTACTTAAAACACAGCTATTTCCGAAATCAATCTGGTTAGAGGTGTTATTCACACACTGTGCTCCAACAGCCATGTCCATAGCTCTCATTTCTTTTTCTCCTCCCTACCTGTTTTTCGAATCAACTTGTTCAGAGATGTTATTGCACACTCTGCAGCAGTTGAGACTTGACCCTAGGCCACCTGTTCAAGGGGTTGGATCACTACCACTGCACCACAAGAGTCCTGTGTATAGCCCTTGCAATTTTTTTGAGCCTGTTTTCTAACCAACCAGCTTAGCAATGTTATTACACACCTCTGAAACCAGTGGCATTTGAACATTGGCTTCCTGGGCCAAAGGCGAGGACACTACCACTGTGCTACAAGAGCATCGCGTACAGCTCTCAATTTTGTTTCTCCTTTTTATCTATACTAACCTATTTGAGAGATGTTATGACACACCTCTGGAGAGGGAGGGACTTGAACCCGGGCCTCCCTGGTCCAGGGCAAGGACACTACCACTGCACCACAAGGGTCCCTTGTGTTCAGCTGTCGTGGCAGCATTCATCCCTGTGTTCAGCTGCCCCTCAGTCTGAGAGAAATGTCTAATCAATGTCCCAGGTTTTTGCTGGGTGTCTTCCAGGACAGATTGGTTCTCAACCCGGACATCATTGAGATGGGACAGCCCAGGAGAGAGTGGGAGCTGGAGTCCCGGCTTTGTCCTTGTTTCTTTCCCCCTTTGCCACCTTCGGCCCTGCCTCAGGCTTTTGGATTTGACACGTGGACCAGTTTGATAATTTGCTATATTTTGAGTCATTAGTAACATGTTTTTCCCTGTTATTGATGGCATGAACGTTACAACAAAGGATGCAATTACTATTGAGCAGGTTTTGGGGAGACTTACAAGACTGGGAATGAAGAGTTTGTAATTCAGAGGAGAGATTCAATACATTTGAGCTTGTACGTTTTGGAAGCGATGAGTTGTGTAAAAATATGAGGCGCCTAAAGTGGATTGGAAAAACCGATAGGAGAGAGACAGAGACTTTTAAAGTAGTTGACATGAAGACTGGAGAGGAGTTGAGTTTTTTTTTTAACACGGGATGTAGAAAATGCATTGCCTGAGAAAATGGTCAACTCCCCCTGGGGTGGGGGAGTCCAGAACTAGAGGGCAAAAGTTTAGGGTGAGAGGGGAAAGATTTAAAAGGGACCGAGGGACAACTCTTTCACACAAAGGATGGTGCATATATGGAATGAGTTGCCAGACGACGTGGTGGAAGCTGATACAATTACAACATTTAAAAGGCATCTGAATGGGAATATGAATAGGAAGAGTTTAGAGGGATGTAGGCCAAGTGCTGGCAAATGGACTGGATTAATTTAGGATATCTGGTCGGCATGGACGAGTTTGACCGAAGGGTCTGTTTCTATGCTGTACATCTCTATGACCCTACATCTTAAGAAGAACACTTGAATATTCCCCTGACGTACTGTAACTCAGAGGACTATGGATCAGGAGGCGGAGAATGGACTGGGCTGCGGAAAACTCTTTCTCGCTCCCTGATCCAAACAAGATGTCTGAATAATATCCTCAGGTGCCGAAAATAGTTCTACGTTTCTGTTTTGTCAGGAAAAGTTAAAACCATACAAGCAACTAAAACCAAAAAGTGCTGGAGAAACTCAGTAGCACCTGGAGAGAGGGAAACAGAATTAGCATTGAGTCCAGTGACGCTTTTCTTTGGAACGCAAAGTTTAGGATATCAAAGTAAAGAGTCGTCTCGCTCAGCCTGTAATGGTAGTTGGGAAGACAGGAACAAGCAAAGGCCATTCAAAGACAGCACAGTGGCTCTGTGGTTAGCAATACTACCTCACAATGCCAGAGACCCAGGTTCGATTCCAGCCTTGGGCAACTGTCAGTGTAGAATTTGCACCTTTTCCCCGTGTCTGTGTGGGTTTCCTCTTGGTGCTCCGGTTTCTTCCCATGGGCCAAAGATGGGCAGGTCAGGTGGATTGGCAATGGAAAGTTGCCCCGTTTATGTTCAGGGATGTGCAGTCTAGGAGGGTTAGCCATGTGAAATGCAGGGTTACAGGGGTAGGGAGGTGAGTCTGGGTGGGATGCTGTTCAGAGGGTTGATGTGATCTTGATGGGTTGAATGGCCTGCTCCACACTGGGGATTCTATGATTTAGGCCCTTGAGTATGTTTTGCTATTTAATGAGATCATGACAGACCTATGTCTTTGGCTTTGACTGCAAGTCCCCTGAACCCTTTGTAGCAAAACTCCATCGGTTTCTGATGTCAATGAATAATTGTGCGAGTGTGTACTTTTTGTGGGGGAGAGTTCTAACCTTTTATTACAATGTTATGTGATGTATTTCTTAACCTCTCTCCTGATTGTCCTGATTTTGCTTGCAAGAATTTGTGCCCTTGTCCTAGCCTTCTGACCAGCGGAATGATAAATGCGAGATGCTGCATTTTGGGAAAGCAAATCTTAGCAGGACTCATGGTAGGGTCCGAGGAAGTGTTGCTGAACAAAGAGACCTTGGAGTGCAGGTTCATAGTTCCTTGAAAGTGGAGTCGCAGGTAGATAGGATGGTGAAGAAGGCGTTTGGTATGCTTTCCTTTATTGGTCAGAGCATTGAGTACAGGAGTTGGGGGGTAATGTTGCGGCTATACAGGACATTGGTTAGGCCACTGTTGGAATATCGCGTGCAATTCTGGTCTCCTTTCTATCAGAAATATGTTGTGAAACTTGAAAGGGTTCAGAAAAGATTTACAAGGATGTTGCTAGGGTTGGAGGATTTGAGCTATAGGGAGAGGCTGAACAGGCTGGGGCTGTTTTTCCCTAGAGCGTTGACCAGCTATCCTTAGTAGCCACACACGCAGACAACAAGCAACATGAATTCGACTGGGACAACACTACTATCATAGGGCAAGCCAGACAGAGAACAGCCAGGGAATTCCAAGAGGCATGGCATTCATCCACAAAACAGAACCACAACAACGAGCACCTGAGCTACAAATCTTCGCACAAACTCTGACTCTAAGTCACCATTGACTCTCTCCATACCTTACTGAATACCGACCAAACCTGTAATTAAATTGCCCTTAACCTTCCACATGTTAGGGGACAACAAGCCTTGTTTTTGCATTTTCTCCTCTTAATCTCCCTCCCTTTGGGCCTTTTAAAGCATAAGGAGCTGGTTGTTAACAGGCATTTGTAAAACAAACTCAAGATTAAAGATTCTGTTAAAGAGTAATGGCTCCTCAGACGATTGGCATTGTCCCTGTATAAACTGTACAATAAGTAATGGTTGGTTTAATGCCTTTTACAGTACTGTTCTGGGGGAAACCATGAAGTTCAGACTTTTCAAAGGGATTTTATTGTTGTGAGTGTGCTGCTAGGTGCTAGTAAAATGGAAAATTCTCCCCCACCTTTGCCACCCCGACCCCATGTTCTCTCTCTGTCTCTCGTTCGCATGCACTCACACAAAGGCACATGGAAAAGACTGGCTAATTGGGGGTTGGTTCGCTCAGTTGGCTGGATGGCTGGTGAGTGATGCCAACAGCATGCGTTCATCTCCTGCACCGACTGAGTTTACCATGAAGGACTTGCCTTCTCAATGTCCCCCCTCGCCTGAGGCTTGGTGATCCTCAGGTTAAACCACCATGGATTACTTCTCTCTCTAATGAGACAGTGTCCTATGGTCTTCTGCGACTTTGCTTTTACTTAACCAAGTCTTGGGTTGTTGTCTGACAACTGGTCATCAGCTCACCGTTCCATCAGAATAACAATACATGTTTGAGGAAGCAGAGCACAGATTCTGAAAATGAATATCTTTCTCGTGGGGAAAGTGAGGACTGCAGATGCTGGAGATCAGGGTCAAGAGTGTAGTGCTGGAAAAGCACAGCAGGTCAGGCAGCATCCGAGGAGCAGGAGAATCAACATTTCAGGCATAAGCCCTTCATCAGGAACCTTCCCATGGGACTGGATATTTTCCTTTCTCTCTTCAATCTCATTTAAACCTTGCTAACATATTAACCATGGAACCTCAGAAATCAGATAATTTATCCCCTCCAAAAAAAAAGGTGAGAGGAAGCGGAGGGTAAACTAGCAAGTAACATATAAGTCGACAGGAAGAGCTTCTTTAAATATGTTAAAAGGAAAGGATGGGCCAAAGAGTCTGGGGCATTAATAATGGGGAATCGGGAATTGGTAAACGAGTTGAATAAATACTTTGTATCAGTCTTCATGGTAGACCATACTAATAGCATTTGAAAAATACTAAATCAAGAGGCAAAAGGTGGGGAGGAAATAAGTACAATTATCTTGTTTTCTCCTGATCTCTGTGAATACTTAAGTTTGTGTTCAGTTTAGGACTGTTATTATTGTATCGATTTCAGACAGGACAGGGAGGATACCTTTAAGGCATTAACATAACATCTCAGCACATTCCAGTCTTCAGTTACCTGCCTGTATTCAGTCAGTTTAATGGACCTTGCTTAGTGTCTCAAGTCAGTTATATGTTCATCACGTTCAGTAATATCAGTAAGCACAAAACCCAGATTGTGTGAGTCTGTGATGTTCTATTAATGACAATAGTCAGTTTTCTAAATAAATTTCAAGACATCCATCTCAACAAAAGTACAACCTTTGTGATATATGTTACGAGAGCTAATCTATGGGGGCCAGTACCCAACCCATATCACCCTAGCAATGGTGTTGACAGAGGAATCCTTCCCATTAATGAGCACTTGTGAAATCCAAGGTAGAAACAGGCAGCATTGTGTTATGTTTTTCTTTAATATTTGTTTTGAAAACTAGTTGTGTTTGAGATTTTCCACACTTTGGTTGTTTGATATTTAATGCATTTGACAGATTGCTCGAGATACATATGAACATATGAAATAGGAGTAGAAAAAGACCATTCAGCCCCTTTTGTGGTTGCTCCACCATTTCGATAGGATCATGACTAATCTGTAGTCTTTCACATTCCCATCTACACCTTTGCCTAAGAGAAATCTATCTTAAAAATATTCCATGACCCTCCCTCCACATTTTCTGAGGCAGAGTTCAGTTGTTGAACAATGCTCAGAGAAGAATAATGATCTCATCTTTGTCTCCACAAGATAGCCCCTAATTTTAAAACAGTGTCTAAACAGGCCCTTTGGCCCACCATGTTCACACTGACCCTCCGAAGAGTAACCCACCCAGACCCATTTCCCTCTGACTAACGCACCGAACACTACGGGCAATTTAGCATGGCCAATTTACCTGACCTACACATCTTTGGATTGTGGGAGGAAACCGGAGCACCTGGAGGAAACCCACGCAGACACTGGGAGAATGTGCAAACACCACCCAAGGCTGGAATTGAACCTGGGTCCCTGGTGCTGTGAGGCAGCAATACAAACCGCTGCACCACCATTCCATCACTAGTTCTCTACTCTCTCACACAGGAAACATCTTTTCCACATTCACCTTGCTGGAACCACTTGTGATCTTGTGGAACTTCAATAAAATTGTTCTTCTGAAACCTAGTGCAAAAAAGCTCAGTCTTTCCTCGTAAGACAACCCACACAAGCCCTGTATCAATTTCAGCAACTTCCTCTGAACTGCTTCCAACCTTCCTGCACTGTTCCTTAAATAAGGAGATCAAAGCTGCGCATAGTATTTGAGATATGGTCTCAGCAATGATAACTGTAGTATAACATGCCTCCTTTTATGTTCAGTTCCCCTTGTAGTGAAGGAGAGCATTCTATTAATCACCTTACTCACTTGCTGATAAATAACTCTCTCCAAGGACAGAGATTTAAAGAATGATGCATGGTCTCTGCCAATGACCTTGCAAATTTGTATCACTGTTTAGTAGAATTTTGAGTCTATAGTAAGAAAAGCACAATCTATTCAGTGATTGTCCTTCAAAGGCTGTGTCACTGGACACTCTACATTACCCTAACCTGGCAATAGCCAGCCCATAATAGCTTGCAATACAACATAGCCTTGTCCCTACAGACAATTTAATTGTCAGCCTTGCATTATGGCCAGATCTGACCAGGGTATCCTGACCTCTTCAGCTTTTCTTTATTGGGTCTTTTTTTCTGTAAGTTTGCAGAGAGAGAGAGTTTGCCTTCTGATGGAGCAATAATAGCCTCTTGTAGCTGCTTCAAATTATTGGGTAAACTTCCTCTGGCCACAGGAAAACCTTTAAAACATTCATCCTTCTCAATTTAGATTCCAAGTATTGCTGCTTCCTGAGTAACTTAGGCCATTAAACCCCTCTGCTGGTGCAGAAATGTCTGCCACCGTCATGTGACATCTCTCATTGACTGCATTGACACTGGAGGCAGCCATCTTTATAATTTGCAAAAAAGGATCAATATGTTGATTTATCATCACACTGAGTAATTTGTTTGTGCTACACAGGTATCCTGAAGATCAATAGAGGGGGAGGGATAGCGGTAATGTCTCCAGTTATCCAAGCTAATGTTTTGGGGGATAGGGGATTGAATTGCGCCATCACAGTGGACATAAGACTGTTATCATGTGAACACAGGAATGCTCTCGAACCCATTCTGCCCTTCGTTTAGATCCTAGCTAATTCAAATTGTGAGGCCTGTTCTGGAGTACTGTGCCCAGTTCTGGCCGCTTTGTTGTAGGAAGGATATTATTAAGCTGGAGAGGGTTCAGAAAAGATTTACCAGGATGTTGCCAGGAGTGGAGGATTTGAATTATAAAAATAGGCTGGGACTATTTTTCACTGGACTTAGGAAGTTGAGGGGCCATGAGGGGTATAGATAAGGTGAATGGCGGGTGTCTTTTTCTGTGAGGTGGGGGCTTTCAAGATTAGGGAGTGTATTTTTAAGCTGAGAGGAGAAAGAATTAAAAAGACATGGGGTGGTTTTTTTTACACAGAGGGAGGTGCGTTTGTGAGATGAACATCTAGAGAAAGTGGTGGATTCTATACAGTTACAACATTTGGATAAGTTCATGAATAGGAAAGGTTTGGAGGTATATGGGCCAGGAGCAGGCAGGTGGGGCTAGTTTAATTTGGAAATCTGGTCAGCATGGATTGGTTGGACCAAAGGGTCTGTTTCTGTGCTGTATGACTCGGTAAGCCTTATGGCCTTTTTGACCATTTTGACACTGTCTACTGAGTCAGGAGATTGTGGACTCATACGTGAGAACTGGAGGCGAATTCTGCACCTTACCTCAGTTGCAGCTCTGAGAGACTGTTGCACTGTCAGAAGTGTCACCTTTTGAATGTTAAATATTAAACAGAGTTCCTGTCTGCTACTTGCATCAGCTAGAACTAAAACTCCAATGGTACTGTTTTAGAGCAGGGTAGGAAATTTCTCCCAGTGGTTTAGTCCATATCCTCTAAACCAGAATATCTGGTTGTGGGTGTCATTCCTGTTTGTGGGAATTTGTGTGAAATTGGGAGCTGTTATCTACATGATGTTATAACCCCTCTGGAGATCAATCATTTTTGTTTTAAAGCAAGGATTTTCTCACAGCTCCTAAGGAAATAAGAATAGAGCATGAATTCCCAGTTTTTATTGTAATAAACTGACTAAAATATGTGCAAGTTGACATTATTTGATAGGCAAATGATATTTCAAGTAGATGCAAATTTCATTTTAAATTATCAATTCAACAAAAGTTATCTTACAGAACAATGAGTCATAGAGATGTGCTGTACACCCGAGCTGAGATGTACAGCACAGAAACAGACCCTTCAGTCCAACTTGTCTATGCCGACCAGATATCCCAATCCAATTTGGTCCACACCCCTCCAAACCCTTCCTTTTCATATACCCTTTAACCAAAACGCACACATGCCTTTTAAATGTTGCAATTGTACCAGCCTCCACCACTTCCTCTGGTAGTGCATCATTACCTGCTGTGAAAAAGTTGCCCCTTAGGTCCCTTTTAAATCTTTTTCCTCTCACCATAAACCTATGCCCCCTAGTTTTAGACTCCCCTACCCTGGGGAAAAGATCTTGTCTATTGACCCTATCCATGCCCATCATGATTTTATCAATGCCTATAAGGTCACTCCTCAGCCTCCAACACTCCAGGGAAAATAGCCCCAGCCTGTTCAGCCTCTCCCTATAGCTCAAACTCTCGAACCGTGACAACTTCCTTTGTAAATCTTTTCTGAACCCTTTCAAGTTTAACAACACATTTCTGGGAGATCAGAATTGAACGCAGTATTCCATCTCGTCACACTTTAGAGATTGTGATTTGGTAAAATGCCTCCTGGCCTACCTTCCATCAAGTCACCACAGAGTATTCTCGAATCTTCCACTTGAGAATGATAACCTCTTTGTTTTTTTTTGTAGGCCTCAGCGGTGTGTTTGCGTGCACCAGTTTCTGAATCGCTTTCCCGATTGCAGAGAGATCAGCTGCAAAAGTTCGCCCAGTATTTGATCAGTGAGCTGCCTCAGCAGGTGAGGAGTTACTGGCTAACCTTAGGAATTGGACTTACACACCAACACGGTTTGGTTGTTTTCATAAGTGAATAAAACTAGTTTGTAAAAACAAAATTACGGAGTAAAATGTTTGACTTGTAACTTTGTCAAAATAGTCACCACTGAGAAAAATACTCTTTGCCACAGATATGTACTGGAAAGTAATACGAAATGTTGGGAAATCTATGAGCAGATGCAATGTATCATTTTAGGGCACCATTTTAGGTGGAAAAAGCTGGAATATAGCATATTTGGTTCAGTAAAACAATTTTGAATACAGTCAGCTCTGCTAAAACATGTGTTTCTTCAGCGCGAATTGGCTTTAATGCGATTGAAGAATTTAGACTGTTATTTGTAGAACATGAGCTTTCCTTACCTGTGTTGACCTGGTGTGATTCTGGCCCCATTAGTTTAAATGGCGCGACTATTGCTTGATGTTCCAGTAACGCGAGATCGCACGAGAACGGAACTATTGCATTAGAACCGACCATAATTTTTTTTAAAGTTTGTTCGGGGCTGGGTCGGCATTTATTGCCCATCCCAAGTTGCCCTTGAACTCAGCTGTTTTCCAGCCAGTTTCAAAATGGTGTGGGTCCGGAGTTGCAGGTAAGGACGGCAGATTTTCTTCTGGAAAGGAAATGAGGGAACTCTGTGGGTTTTTACAGCGATCGACAGTGTCACCGTTAGACTAGCCTTGAATTCCATAATTTTAAAATTTAATTTGATTTTCACCATCTGCCATGGTGCAATTTGAAGCCATATCTCCAGAACATTAGTCTGGGAGTCTGGATTAATAGTCAAGATTAGGGTGATGCTGGAAAAGCCCTTTTGTCCAAAAGGTTGATTTTCCTGCTCCTGGGGCGCTGCCTGACCTGCTGTACTTTTCCAGCACCACTCTGATCTCCAGCATCTGCAGTCCTCACTTTCTCCTATCTGGATTTTTAGTCCAGTGACTACTACCCCACTGTCTTCGCTTTCAAATGTTACATCACTTTTTGCTTTAGTTTCAGGCAAAATTTGTATCAAAGCTTTTTTCCTTTGTGGTTCGGCATTTTAACATCATTCTATAATCTGTTACGTTCCAAAACCCAGAAATAAAACCCAAAGTATTGATGCAACAAGAATGGTATTTTTGAGCTGGCAGGAAGAGGACTGACCGAGTCAGAATTTTGACCCTCTTCGCCAGCTCATGTCACACGACCAAGTCAAATCCCAGATAAAATCTGCATTTGCTTTTTGCACCAGTCATTTTTCTGCTGGTACCTATTCAGTAATTCAATCATTCAGGAGAAAGTCTGAGGTGGAATGATTGGGTTGTTCTTTTGCCCTGTGAAAGGAGTCCCAAACAATCATTCCATCCTCACTCAAGCTAATTCTCATGGGCAGCTAGGGACGGGCAACAAATGCTGGTTCAGCAGCAATGCCGTGGGAAAATAGAAGTAAAAATTGAAAGCTGAGGTCTGTAGCATCTGGGGCTTGCATCTCACATTTGCTGCCAGTCTGCAAGCCGAGTATTGAATATGTCCAATTTCAGATGCTATGGTGTTTTTACTTAAGGTTGATCCTAGCACCAGTGAACCAGTGGTCATGAGAGTTGAGCTGTGCAAAGATGGCGACTTATAAACAGGAGTACAGTTAATTATTAAACCTCAGGCGCTGTCTTTACCACGGGCAGAGATTGTGCAATTTATTGTTTAAGATCGGAACCAAAGTTGTGCTTAAAATATTGCAAAACTCTCATCATACGGGAGAGCATTAAGTAAAATAGTTCTGTTATATTCTCACTTTGTCCTCGTTTTTCTCTCTGTGTCTTTCTTTCTCTCCTTTTGATGGAAGATCCTCCCCACTGCACAAAGACTTCTTGATGAGTTACTTTCATCCCAGTCCACTGCAATTAACACCGTCTGTGGGGCTCCAGGTAACAGCGTTCTGGTGTACAGAGGAACCTCGATTATCCGAATTTCAGGTTATCCGAATAAGATCGCAAGGTCCCAGTGCTTGGCTAAACTGTGTTATCTGAACATTTGATTGTCCGAACATTCAATTATCCAAAAAAAATACTCCCCATCTGTGTCGTTCGGATAATCAAGGTTCCTCTGTAATTCTCTTTAAGTTTGCTTGTGTTGTTTAGAAACTGTACTCACCATTTGCCTAATATTGTCCCTCCGCTCATGATTAGTACTGTGCCCGAAAGTGACAGGAGAGGCATTGTATGATTCGCGAGATTATCTAGGTTTTGAGGATGTTTAAGCAGTCTTTCTGGAAGGGGGAAAATGAGAATAGAGTGGCTCCTGTTTTTGAGAAAAAAATCAGAATAAACTGACCAACAACTGGAATCTGCTAATGTTGACTGGGAAAGCAAAAAGAGGACAATATCATCGTGAGAGATTAGAATGGTTTGCATGTGGTGTGGCACAGTGGCTCAGTGGTTAGCACTGCTGCCTCACAGTGCCAGGAACTCAGATTCAATTCCAGCCTCAGGTGACTGTCTGTGTGGAGTTTGCACATTCTCCCTGTGTCTGTGTGGGTTTCCTCCGGGTGCTCCAGTTTCTTCCCACAGTCCAAAGATGCGTACGTTAGGTGGATTGGCCATGCTAATATTGCCCGTAGTGTCCAGGGCTCTGCAGGGTAGATGGGTTAGCCATGGGAAATGCAGGGATAGAGTAGATCTAGTTGGGATCCTTTTTGGGGGATTAGTGTGGACTCTATGGGCTGAATGATTTCTTTCTGCACTGTAGGGATTCTGTAATGGATGACACCGAGTAACACAATATCCCAACTGGAAATGTGACAATAGGATGTGAATTTATAAACATGGAACAAGATAGCTTCTTGATATATTGGATTGTGGACCCCACAAGAGAGCTGTTATCCAGAACTGACTCCTCAAAATAGTTAGAATGAAATCCACAATTTTGACTCTGTGGACTAGTGGCCATAATTGGTTACTGCAATGATTGCAGCCATTTCTTTTCCATAACTAAATGTTCTCCTGCAGCATCTCAACCGTTATACCCTCAATGGGTTCTCCATACCTGAAACTGCAGTAGCTATCCAAACACACAAGATTGGGAAATTATAAAATTAGAAAGTACTAACTTACATATATTAAGAGACACCTCCAGGGGATCACAGACCCTTCGTAAGATCTTACACTGGGCGAATGAGACATGTTAAGTAAAAGTCCTTTGGTTTTCTGGTATGATTTCTGATGTCTGTGTATTCTCCTGTCATGTGACATCATGTGGTTATTGGATGTCCTACGCTTGTGAAATGAAATGGAGAATTTCTCCTAACTGCTCGACCCTTCCACGACAATTCAATTGAAGCCAAACCTAGCTTCTTCCTTTTAGCAATTTATAACAATGTCATGGACCCTCACTCTTAGTAAAGTTGCAAGTTTGTGAAATACGCCTCATATCAACTGGTGAACCGCGGTTGTTAGTGACATGAACATGGATTTATTCGGAGGCTGTGTAGTTCAGCAAGGTGTGACTTTCCAGAGCTCAGTGGAGAGTGTGGATCGTATCTAATACTTTCCTTCTGAAATGCTATTCCTGTTATTGTTCTTGGCACTCACTGAGGTCAGCCGTGTGAGTGTGGGGAGATGACCACTCTCAGCATTAATTAGGACACGACACAGCATGCTGTAGAAAACAATTGTTTCCACTTGACCTGAATGTGGGACACTCAATTGCAAGAACTAGTTGAGACAAGTCACACAATTGCATTGAAGGGGCTGCTCAATAAACAGGAGGGAGAAAGGAATAGAAGGGTATGTTGTTAAAGTGGGATTAGAAATGCTCATATGGAGCATAAGTGCTAGCATAGACCAGTTGGGCTGAATGGGCTGTTTCTGTTACAAAGTATTATAATGCCTTGTACTATTGACTAAATAAATATATATTATTTTGTACAATTGTCTAACTGTTGCCAGATTTTATCTGTGGGAAACTTTGAATTCATTTGAAAAAGTTGATTGCTGTTGACAGATCCCACTGCTGGACCATCTGCTTCAGACCAGAGCACCTGGTACCTTGATGAATCGACGCTTAGCGACAACATCAAGAAAACTCTCCACAAGTTCTGTGGCCCCTCTCCCGTTGTGTTCAGGTAATCCTTTTTCTTAATCCATCATCCTATGGGTTTTTCCTGAAATGCTGTTCTTTTTTGTTGCACTCTCAGTCAGAGGATTGTGTGTGTTCATGTCCCACTGCAGAGTTTTGACCATAATAACCAAGGCTGACCCTTCAGCGCAGTGGTCTGGACACTGGTCTGTTGGCATTTACCAATGTTGTCTGATGTTAAACCGAGACCCTATCTCTTATCTCTGATAGATATAAAAGATCCCTGGTACAATTCTGAAGAATTCCTTGATTTCCTGACCAATATTTAATTATTGACTAACACCACGCAAACCAATGATCTGGTCATTAGCAAACTGCTGTTCATAGATTGGTGTTATTCCTGTAGAAATGCCAGCCTGTTCCTCATCCTCAAAAGAAGATTCTCTGAGAGAATTTCTTTGGAACTTTTGGGGTTTTTTTTGGTAGGGAATGCCAAATTGTACATTGAGCAAAATATATCCATATAATATTTGAGTGTTGAATCTTTTTTAAGTGTCATTGTCAATGTGCAGGTTATGTGAATTGGTCACGCTAAATTGCCTGTAGTGTTAGGTGAAGGGGTAAACGTAGGGGAATGGGTCTGGGTGGGTTGCGCTTCGGCGGGTTGGTGTGGACTTATTGGGCTGAAGGGCCTGTTTCCACACTAAGTAATCTAATCTAATCATGTAAGTAATCTAATTTCTCTGCAGGAATTTCACAAGTTGGCCCGCAAAGTTTGTGTGATCTGTCCTAAGGATAGCTCTGAGCCATCTTCTTTTTGAAGTGTAGCCCTTGTGTTAGGGAGGCGGGGGGGGGGGCAGCCAATTGTATGCACAGCAAAGTTCTGTGACAGCAAGCCCGAGGCACAGCTCTTCCATCCAGTTCCCTGGATTTCATGGTAGTATTGGGTCACCATGTTGATGGTGTAATCCAGTTGTGCAACCCGTGATACCATCAAATGTGTACTGTCTGTGATGTCATCAACGTAGGCGGCCTATGATGTCATCAAACCTGTGGGACATATGATGTCATCAGGTTGCAGCTTTTTTCATGTTAGGTAGTGTCCTCACCTATCTTTAGCAGGAGCGTCAGCAATGCCTGAAATTGCTGCTGTGTGGATTATTTTGCATATGTCTGCACTTTGTAATCCGAGGTAATCTTGCAACAAAGCCTTCTTTCAGAAGTTTAAATCCCTAGATTACTGCTCCACTATACTAGCTCTCTAGTGAAACAAGTATATACCTTAGACTGGTTTCAGGTCTATTAATTGATGTGTTCCCAGTCTGTACAGTTTGTACCTTCTCAACTTACACACTGTGACAGCATTAATGTTCCAACAATAAAACATTAAATTTTAGGATTTATATCTTTGATCGTAAAAATGCTGAGCTACTAAAACAAACCTTTTGAGCATATTTTAATTAAAAAATAAAGTCAGAGCAGTTGATCCTGCTAGTAATTTTACCCTGTCCTCTCCCTGTTCTATTTATTTATTTCTGCTAATGTAGTCGGTCTTCATCCAAGATGACTCATTCTAATTTAGCCTAACATCCTGATATAAACCAATCTAATATTCAGCTATATCGGAGAAGTACTGAATCTAATTGAACCCATCATTTTTTTAATGGCACTTGAGAATGAAATGTTGGATAATGGTGAAAGTTAGAACGTTACAGTGCCATAAATTTCACATCACACACTGCGTGATAAATGATAGCCTGTGTGACTTCTACAGCCAAGAGCAGCAGACACATGGGGAACACCCCCACATCCAAGCCACTCACCATCCTGACTTGGAAGTATGTCACTGTTCCTTCAGTGTCGCTGGGTCAGGATTCTGGGACTCACTGAAGGGGGAGTGCCGACAGCAAAGCGAGTGCAGGAAGTCGGTCAGCAGTGTCACCTCGAGAGCAATTACAAGTGGTCAACAAATACTGATGTACTCCGTGATTGATGTTCCCTTTTCAACACTTTATTGTGTGTCCTTTAAGCCTGACTAAACGCAGACTTCTGCTCCTAATTCTTCAGAGAATGCGTTGCTAATTTTTGTGAAATCCATGCACTATGGTTAAGGCACACTATGGTTAAGGCACACTATGGTTAAGGATTCAATTAAAATCCATGTTTTGCTTTCAACTTGGTCATGAGGTACTTAAAATGATGGTCCTTGAAAATGTTTATTTTCACTTTATTCATTCACTGGGTGAGGGCTTTGCTGGCTGGACCAGCATTTATTGCCCATCCCAGAGGGCAGTTAAAAGTCAACCACATTGCTGTGGGTCTGGAGTCACATGTAGGCCAGACCAGGTAAAGATGGCGGTTTCCTTCCCTAAAGGTCATCAGTGAACCAGATGGGTTTTTCAGACAATCGATTCACGGTCATCATTAGATTTTTAATTCCAGATTTTGGTGTTTCACTGCAGCGATGTCAACTCATTGTATTTGTCATCGACGGAGCCTCCAGCTGCTGCAGAGTGGGCGTGCCTCCTACGGCCCCTCCGAGGACGGGAACCAGAGGGCATCTGGAATCTTTTGTCAATTGTCCGCGAGATGTTCAAACGTCGTGACAGCAACGCAGCCCCCCTCCTCGAAATTCTCACCGACCAGTGTCTGACCTACGAGCAGGTACTGTATGGGGCTTCGGGTAAGAGCGAGTCCATCTAAACTTGTGGTTCTGTCAGCTGGGGAGCATGGAAACGTCAGTCCCGGGCACTGGCATCGCGAAGTCAAAGTGGAACTAGGAAAAGGAAAGCCTAACGGCACAGAAGGAAGCCATTCGGCCCATTGGGTCTGTGCCAGAAATTGCAGTGATGCACAAGTGGCAGTATGGTGAAATGGGGAAAAGTCATAGGGTGGTATAGCACAGGAACAGACCCTTCGGTCCAACCAGTCTATAATCCAACTAAACTAGTCCCACCTGTCTACGTCTGGCCCATTTCCCTCCAAATCTTTCCTCTTCATGTACTTATCCAAATGTCTTTTAAACATTTAAATGACATGCATCCACCACTTCCTCAGCCATTTGGCATTTGCACAAGATAGTGGTAATTCTGCCAAAACTAGCTGAATATTTGGACATTTGAAATTCAGAACAGGATTCGGCCACTCAGCCTCACGAACCTGCTCCGTCTCTCAACTACCCCAACGTTATTTCCCTGCATTATCCCCATTTTCCTTATGTACTTAATATTTAATCTGTTTCTGTCTTGAGCATGCTCAAGCTCTGAGGATCCACAGTTGTCTGGGGGAGAGAATTCCAAAAATTCACCTTCGTCCGCGTGAGGAAATTCCTCCTCCTTTCAGTCCTCAATGGTCCGCCCTTGTCCTGAGACTTTATCCCAGGTGGGGTCAGCATCCTTCCTGCAGCTATTTGGAATAATATACGCCTCAATATTGGATTTGCTTGGAGTTCTATTCAGACTGGCCTTACTAGGAATATCTGGTGTCTCTTGCACTCTCTGAGCAGAATCTCTGTGATAAAAGGTGTGTGGTTTATATAACATTAATGTTATTTTTAGAGGTTGGATGTAGGTGCTAATTATGTAAAAAAAACATAGAATCTCTACAGGGTGGAAGCAGGCCATTCAGCCGATCGGGACCCCACCTGCCCTCTGAAGAGTATCCCACCCAAACTCACCTCTTTACTCTGTCCCGGTAACCCAGCATTTCCTATGGCTGATCCACCTAGTCTGCACAGACATGGACACTTCGGGGCAACTTAGCTATTTGACCTGTATATCTTTAGACTGTGGGAGGAAACCCGAGCATCCGGAGGAAACCCATGCAGACCCGGAGAGAGAATGCAAACTCCACACAGACATTCGCCTGAGGGTGGATTCAAACCCAGATCCCTGATGCTGTGATGCAGCAGTGCTAACCACCGAGCCAATGTGCCAACCCTAAAATGGTCAGAGAGCACTTGCAGAACAGTGATCTAGTCCAGAATGTGGCAGAGAACAGGTTACTATAAATCCCCTGGAGCATTAAAAAATATTCTTTATAACTGTGGGGTTTATGATAGGGAATGTAGACATGGAGAGCATTAGCTTGCTTTTAGTTTCGAATAATCAAGGTTTGATTTTAGCTGAGAAACCGAGAGATTGAGAGCTCTGTTGGGCGGTGCCTGGAGGGGAGGTTTTTGGGCGGTGCCTGGAGGGGAGGTTTTTGGGCGGTGCCTGGAGGGGAGGTTTTTGGGCGGGACCTGGAGGGGGACGTTTTTGGGCAGTGTCTGAAAGGGGACCTTTTTGGGCAGTGTCTGGAAGGGGATCGTTTTTGGGCGGTGCCTGGAGGGGATCATTTTTGGGCGGTGTCTGAAGGGGAGGTTTTTGGGCGGGACCTGGAGGGGGACCTTTTTGGGCGGTGCCTGGAGGGGATCGTTTTTGGGCGGTGCCTGGAGGGGATGTTTTTGGGCGGTGCCTGGAAGGGGACGTTTTTGGGCGGTGCCTGGAAGGGGACGTTTTTGGGCGGGACCTGGAGGGGACGTTTTTGGGCGGGACCTGGAGGGGACGTTTTTGGGCGGTGCCTGGAAAGGGACTTTATGGGCGGAGCCTGGAAGGGGACGTTTTTGGGCGGTGCCTGGAAGGGGACGTTTTTGGGCGGTGCCTGGAAGGGGACGTTTTTGGGCGGGACCTCTTTTGGGTAGTGTTTGGATGAGACCTGACTGATGATAGAAACAAATAAACTTTCTCTCCTAGAAAGGAATAAAAAACGAGATCATGGAAAGCTCAGTTACCTCGGTAGACAAGTTTAACTTGTGAAAGTTCCAGACCAGGAGTGTTTGGTTAGAAATCTGCAGATGATTAAATGACTGAGAAAGTCTAAGCTTTGTGTTTCATGAGCATTCATGTAAGTAGACTTCACAGGACAGAACAGGGTAAAAACAGTTAAGTCATAGCTGAACATTTGATACAGAAAAACAAATGGGTTAGTGCTGGGTTAGTGTGCAGCACAGTGGTTAGCACTGCTGCCTCACAGCGCCGGAGACCCGGGTTCAATTCCCGCCTCAGGCGACTGACTGTGTGGAGTTTGCACGTTCTCCCCGTGTCTGCGTGGGTTTCCTCCGGGTGCTCCGGTTTCCTCCCACAGTCCAAAGATGTGCAGGTCAGGTGAATTGGCCATGCTAAATTGCCCGTAGTGTTAGGTAAGGGGTAAATGTAGGGGTATGGGTGGGTTTCGCTTCGGCGGGTCGGTGTGGACTTGTTGGGCCGAAGGGCCTGTTTCCACACTGTAATGTAATCTAATCTAAAATCTGAATTTGAAATGCTGTAAAATAATGGAGTTGATGAATAGACAAGACATTGTTTTGATGTCTGTTTATATTTAGATAGCTTTATTTGTTTGATTTCATTTTTTGTTCCTTCATGTAATCAAGTTCTGTTTATTGTTAAAGAAAATCTTCTGCTTTATGTACCCATGTTTCAGTGAATGGCCACAATGTTAACTTTTTAAAAAAAATCTACAAAGGCAGATTTCAGTCAGGGATTTGCCTTGTCCAATAATACTGTCAGCTGGGATCATTATGTTAGCTACGAGTCTGTTGAGTATGGAAGGTGCAAGGTCTGCTGTCAATACGTTTGACACTGTCACCAACCAAGAGCAGGGTGGTCTGAGAACCTCGACACACACACTCGCTCAAAGTCGTGCCTCATAATTCGAATTTGTTCCAGGTAGCACCCAGTCTGCGTACAGAGCAAAAACCGAAAGAGCTGCGGATGCTGTAAATCAGAAGCAGAAACAGAAATTGCTGGCGATGCTCCGCAGGTCCGGCAGTATCTGTGGAGAGATATCAGAGTCAATGTTTGGGGTCGAGTGACCCTTCCTCAGAACATTAACTCTCAATGCTGTCCACAGGTGCTGCCAGACCTGCTGAGCTTATCCAGAATTTCTGTTTCTGTTTGCGATCATGTACAGTTATGTACAAACCCACAATTAAGTAATCCGCTGTGTAATCCCTCATAAGGCAAGTGCACCAATTTTATTTCCCCTTCTAATTGGGATTGGAATCGATAATAAATGGTTGTTTGTGACCGGCATGGGCTTGATTGGCTGAAGGGCCTTTTTCTGTGTTATAGACCTCTATGTAATGAGAGAATCTAATAGGGTGAGTCACCAGAACAAGGGTGTTCCTGGACAGGACTAAAAGTGTGCAGGAAAGTATGATTAACTTTTTAAAAGTACAATATATCTTTCTCTTGTATATGAACACTGGTTGCTTTCTGTTGTATTAGCTCAGAAAAGGGCCATACCTTTGAGACAACTAACTAGTATCATGAATGTGATGCTCTACTCCATCTTACTGTTTAATTATTAGCAGTTAACAGCCAGTCAACTAGTCAGCTGTGTATGTACTCTAATAGTCATTGAAGGAAACCCTTAATCTAGACTTAGTATGAGAGTCTGAGCTGTAATAGTGATGTACATAGGTTTGTGGAAAGATTTGTAGCTTGGTTGCCATGGTTGTGGGTATGTTTGCTGAGCTGGGATGTTGGTTTGCAGACATTTCGTCCCCTTTCTGGGTGACATCCTCAGTGCTGTGGAGCCTCCTGTGAAGCGCTGCTCTTTTGTGTCGGTTAGAATTTATGTGGTTTCGTTCCCATTGCAATCCATACTCCCAGCTCGGCGAACATACCTACAACAAATGCATTAATATACATGGTTAGTTAATAAGTTTCCAGATATCTGACTCAGTAAGAGCCCAGCTCTCTGTGGTCTATGTCATGTGGGCTAAAGTGTACAAGCCACTTATTTTTCTCTTTTTTTTGTTAGTTTTGAGCTCCCTTACTTGTGTTTTGAAACTGCAAAGCATTGAAATCACACCATGAATTTCTTTGTATGCCATCCTAAGATTCATGGGAAGTGACCATATTGTCCTCCCTGTTGGTCAGCATTCCGCACTAATGCAGGAGGTCCTCAGCCGAGACCTTGCGTAGCCTGTAGCCTTTAACCCTCAATCCGTCTGCTTTAATGTCATCTCTTTGCCAAACCAATCAAGCTCCAATTGATGATGTGGGAGTGAATGTTCCCCCTCAACCTCTACCCCTACCTTTTGGGGGGGGGGGGGGGCTATCAGGAACTGGAGGGCGTAGTATCAGTATAAGAGCACCCTCCACCCACCCTCCCATTTAACATAGAGATGAAGAGAAATCTCTTCCTTCAAAGTTTGTGAATTTTGGAAATCCTTATCCCACAGAACAGTGGCGATCAAGTCATGGAATAAACTCAAGGCTAAAATGGACCATTAGTTTTCACCAAATGGGGGCCCTGGATTATAGGGGGAGACAGACTGGAAGACGGACTTGAGTCTGAGATCTGATCAACCATGACGGTACTGCATCAGCTGGAGGGGCTGAATGACCTACCTCCTGCTCCTATTCCTCACGTTGCTCCCCAGTAAAGTAATTTCCGACCACGTTGATTATCCAAGTCTGAGTGTTGTCGGTTCAAGCCCCATTTCGAGCCTGGAGCAAATTTTCCAGACTGAACACGTCAGGAGGCGTATAGTGAGGTGGAGTTGCATTGTCAAAGGTGCCGCGACCAGCTGGTCCCTAGGAGCCCCACACACAGATGACAAGGACCACAAATTCGACAGGGGTAACACAACAATCGTAGGACAAGCCAAACAGAGGACAGCCAGAGAATTTCTCTAAGCATGGCACTCATCCACAGACTCCAATAACAAACACATTGACCTAGACCCAATATACCAGTCCCTACAACAAACAACCAGAAGCAACAGGAACAGAACCAAATAAATTCCAGAAGACACAGTACACCAGCACTTCACAGGATGGTCCAACAGGAAGGTGTCACCTAGACAGGGGACAACATGTCTGCAAATCAACTCCCCAGCTCAGTGAGCATACCCACAACTACGATGACCAGTACCCCGGCTACAAGCCTTTACACCAGCCTTGACTGCCATCTTTCTAATGATTCATAAAACTGAGTCAACCTCCCCCCTCCCCACCCCAGACTGCTTGATAAAAGTCGGATGAAGAGCTGTATGGTAAAACCTAGCAGGAAGCTTGGTCCCAGTCATCCCCTGAGTGAGACAGACTAACTGGCCCTTTATCCCGTCATTCCTGAGATCTTGCTGTGAACAATATGGCGGCTGGTTCTCTTACACAGTGCCAACTCCGCTGTAGGTAGATCTGGTCCGGCGTTAAGTTAACTCCTGTCTGGAGCAGTCTTTCCACCTTGCAGACTGCTGAAGTCCCAGACAATGGTTACACATAACATGGTTATGTTAAATAACCATACCCAGCCTCGTACAGATGGAACAATCAAGTTTACATTAGATTCCCTACATTCCTTTGATTTGATTAAATTCCCTACAATGTGGAAACAGGCCATTTGGCCCAACAAGTCCACACTGACCCTCCAAAGAGTAACCCACCCAGACCCATTCCTCCACCCTATTACCCTACCTTTACCCCTGACTAATGCAGCTAACACTACAGGCAATTTAGCATGGCCAGTTCATCTAACCTGCACATCTTTGGACTGTGGGAGGAAACCGGAGCACCCGGAGGGAACCCATGCAGACACAGAGAATGTGCAAAGTCCACACAGACAGTGACCCGAGGCTGGAATCGAACCTGGGTCCCTGGTGCTGCCAGGCAGCAGTGCTAACCACTGACCTATCGTACCACATATTTGTTTTTATTTTAAGTGAGTGATGCTAACCTGTTTCCTTTCTCTCTGTTTCTCTCTCTCTCTCTCTTTCTGTTTCTCTTTCTGTTTCTCTCTCTTTCTCTCTCTCTCTCTTTCTCTTTTTTTCTTGTTGCTCCAATTGGTTTTCTTTCTGTAGATAATTGGATGGTGGTACAGCGTGCGGACCTCTGCGTCACACAGCAGTGCCAGTGGTCACACAGGCCGCAGTAATGGTCAGTCTGAGGTGGCAGCCCATGCCTGTGCCAGTATGTGTGATGAGATGGTGGTCTTGTGGAGGCTGGCAGTCCTGGATCCCACCATGAGTCCTCAAAGGTAATTAAAAAGTGCTTGTTATCATTGAGAAGCTGAGATAACACCCCTCTTCCCCTCCGCGGGTGTGGGGCTCCCTAGCATTGAAGAGGGTGGGTAACTACAAGTTACTGCCTGGTGGTTAAGGATTTAACTATTGCTGGGGGTGGTGGTGGAGAAAAGCACCATACTGCCCCAGCTCTTCGTGCAGTGACTCCTGTGTTTGAACTGCTGTCTGGCAAATTCGGGCTCCCACAGAAACAAAATGAGATAGACTTATCATTCCTTTCCAGTAATCATCGTCAATCCCCTATGTTTCAAACTGTGACACGCAAGGAAAGCATTAACTTCCTATACGCAACAGTTTTAAAATAAACATAAGATATCTCTCAAAGTTGGCAAGAAACGCTTTTGTCATTTTTAAAAAAAAACACTGACACACTTTGCATATAAAAAGCCATCAGCCGAAATGTGCTTTTTGCAGATCAGAGATGTCACAACCAAATGTTAGATATGTTTATCTCTAACACAATAACTGCACTTCAATCCAGTCATAGCATGCATGTTGCTTTCAGATGTGACAGCACCTAAATCATAAAATCCCTATGCACGGGAAAGAGGCCGTTAGGCCCATCCAGTTCACGCCGGCCCTGTGGAGAGCATCCCAGACCCAAACCTTTACCTTATTCTCGTAAGCCTACATTTCCCATGGCTAACCCCCTTAGCCTGCATATCACTGGACACAATAGGCAAGTTGGCATAGCCAATCCCCCTAACCTGCACATCTTTGGAGCACCCAGAGGAAACCCACACGGGCAAGGGAAGCATGTTCAACCTCTACGCAGACAGTTGCCTGAGGGTGGAATCGAACCCGGTTACCTGGTGCTGAGGGGCAGCAGTGTTAACCACTGAGCCACTGTGCCACAAATCATTATGAAATAAAACTGTTCAGTATTCTATTGTGATGTTAGAACCACTTTCATTACACTCTAACCCATTACCTTTCTCCCTCCATAAAGTAGCTCCTGAACTGCTGCAACTCTAAGTGATATAGTTTGTGTTAGTTTTTAAGGAATAGTGGATGTAAGTTTGCTCACTGAGCTGGAAGGTTCATTTTCAGACGTTTCGTCACCATACTCTGTAACATCATCAGTGAGCCTCCAGTGAAGCACTGGTGGTATGGCCTGCTTTTTATTTATGTGTTTAGATTGCCTTGGGTTGGTGATGTCATTTTCTATAGTGATGTCATTTCCTGTTCTTTTTCTCAGGCAGTGGTAAATGGGATCCAAGTCAATGTGTTCGGACTACATTGGACAAACAGGCAGAAAACTAACTGCCAGGATACATGAACATCAACTAGCCACAAAAAGACATGACCCACTCTCACTAGAGTCCTTACATATGGATGAGGAAGGACACCACTTCGACTGGGACAATACATCCATCCTACGACAAGGCAAACAGAGACACGCATGAGAATTCCTAGAAGCATGGCATTCCAACCGGAACTCTATCAACAAACACATTGACTTGGATCCCATTTACCACCCCTTGTGAAAAAGAGCAGGAAATGACATCACAACAGGAAATGACATCACCACTGGAAATGACAACACCAGCCCAAGGAAACCTAAACACAAATAAAAAGCGGCCCATAGCACCAGTGCTTCACCGGAGGCTAACATAATGTTACCGAGTATGGTGACGAAATGTCTAAAAACGAACCTTCCAGCTCAGCAAGCAAACCTACATCCAGAACCTTAACCTGAGCTACAAATCTTTGCAAAACTCGCTTTTAAGGAATAGATTGCCTCAGTTTTCCCAGATGTTGGAGTGTTCCTTTGCAGAAAGCTGTGTTTCAGCCCTACCCAGGTTTTGCAGGTGCCCACTCTCCTTCATTGCAAATGACCCCCCTCCCCCAGCCACCCTATGGAGGTGGGGGGGGGGGGGCGGGGATGGTTTAGTGGTGAATTTCCCCAGGCTATTTGAGGATGGGGATTCGTCCACTGCCCTCCAGATTTGGGGCTGGTTGTGCAAGACCTTAAGACACAGGAGCAGAAATTAGGCCATTCAACCCCATCGAGTCTGCTCAAGGCTGAGAAGTTTCTCAACTCCATTACCCGCCTTCTCCCCGTAACTCTCGTTCCCTTTTACTATCAAACGATGGCTCAAGTCAGGAGAGAAGAAAATATGCAAATTGCAATGGCACGCTGCTTCCCGAATAGGACTCCTGCTTCACCGTCTTTGAGATGTGCAGCTGGAAAAGCACAGTGGGACAGACAGCATCCGAGGAGCAGGAACGTCGAAGTTTCAGGCCGAAACCCTTGGTCAGGACTGGGGAGGGGAGCAGGGAGCTCCAAATCTATTGACTGGGACTTCCAGTGTCTGCGGTTCTTCCTGTCCCCAAAGTTTGCAATTTGCTATGAGGCGATTTTTGATCATGTGCATTGCCATTTTGTTTTTTGTCTCCTGCAGGAGGAAGGAGCTCTGTTCGCAGCTCAGGCAGTGGCACCTGAAGGTGATTGAGATCGTGAAGCGGGGCCAGCATCGCAAGTCACTGGATAAACTTTTCCAGGGTTTCAAGCCGGCCGTCGAGGCCTGCTACTTCAGCTGGGAGGAGGCCTTCCCCATCTCCGGCATCACGTACAACAGCGCAGAGAAGAAGAGCACCTTCTGCTGGGCCAAGGCTGCGCCGCACAAAAGCAGCAAGGCCTGCGCGGAGGTGCACAGCGCTGACTCGGCCTGCGAGCCTGGCAGCGAGGCAACGCCGAGGACTCTGGGCCCGGAGGGCGCCGGGTTGAAACCTGCCTCTGTTGGCAAGAGCAGGAGCCCACCCGAGCCGGCGGTGCGCCCGAAAGACGGCACGGCCAAGAGGAAAGCTGGTCCCGACGGGTCCCGGGGAAACCTGGGCCGCTCGTCGTCAACGGCGATGGAGGCCGACAAGCCGGTTTACAAAGCGGGCCCAACCAAGTGCAAACTACCTCAGGGGAAGTGCTCCTCCAGCAAGCATTCAGGGAAACGGCGGACCAGCAGCGAGGACAGCTCGTTGGAGCCCGACCTGGCCGAACTGGGCCTGGATGACGGCACCCTAGCGCTCGGGGCCGAAGCTTCCAACACCTTTGACTTTGACGACGGCAGCTACAAAGACTTGTACCCGGACGAGAGCGATGGCTTCTTTGCTGAGGGCTTCCGTCCCGAAGCCAATGGCTCTGTGGCCAAGCCGCAGGCCGGAGAGCAGCTCGAGGAACTGAGCAACGGGGAGCCAGAAACTCCCGCAAAGGCTGACGCCTCATCGAAACCCCTTGGGCTAGAAGCCGCCAAGGGTCCTGCAGCAGGGGAGGACGACTATCAGGTCTACTATCTTAATCCACAGGAGGTGACTAAGGAAGAGAGCAAACAAGAGGGAAGTAATGAAGAAGAGCAGGATATCTTCGCTGGTTTGAAACCACTTGAGCAAGAGAGCAGGATGGAGGTAAATCAATCTTCCACGTGAAGTCTTTCTACTTTAACATCCAGCGGTGAGCGATTTGTCTTATGAAGAGCGGTTGAGCAGTTTTGGCCTCTACTCTCCAGAGATTAGAATAATGAGAGGAAATCGAATTGAGGTGAATAAGATGCTAAAGGGGAGTCACAAGGTAGACATGTCGTGTGGGACAATCTAGGACGAGAAGGGACAGTTTCAGGATAAGGGGTAGCAGATTTCACACAGAGCTGAGGAGGATTTACTACTTTCGAAGGGATAAGGATCTGTGGAATTCACTCCCCCAGAGTGCAGAGGATGCTGGGATATTGAGTCAGTTTAAGGAGGAGATTACGGGTGGAGGGGTCATAGAGAGCAGGCAGGAAAGTGGAATTGAGGCTGAGATGAGATCAGACATGATCATATCAAATGGCAGAACAGGCTTGAGGGGCTGAATGGCCTATTCTAGCTGCTAGCCCTTATATACTTATGCAAAGATATTGGCCATGGATATAAACACTGAAATGACAGCTCAGTGATCATGAGTTCAAATTCTATCATGGCAAGAAATGGAACTTAATCAGGAAAATAGCAATTTGCAAATTTTCTAGAGTATTACTTTAATGAGAAACAGCCTCAACTGATTCACAAATGACCTTCAGGAGTGGGAATCTGCTATTGTCCCTTGGCTGTGTGAACTCCGACCTTCATACTCTTCCTGAACACTACCTGATGTGGTTCTGGAAGTCATTATGTTGTTTTAAAAAAATCCTGAGTTAAGTTTCGGAGATGCACATTCCCACAAAGACTTACAGTCGTTTGAGAATACAGCCCACGTGTGCTTCATAAAAGGTCAAAGTCATGCACTTCCTGAGGCACGCTCCCATTTCTTGTCACTTGAAATATTGATAAGATGAAAGTTGCCTCTGACTAGTTACTGTCCCATTCTGACATGAGAACTGCGAAAGCTAATGAAACAATGCTCCAATATCAAATCAAACACTAACATCTTCAGAGTGTTTGAATATTATAATAAGACTGCTCTCCCATTAGACTGAGGTGTTTAGCTTGAGGATCACCACACCTCAGGCAAGGGGAGATATCAAGAATGACAGTCCTTCATTGTAATCTCAGCCGATGTGGGAATTCAACCGTACTCCTGGCATCTGTCTGCATCACAAACTGTCCAGCCAACTGAGCTCTCCAGCTCCTCTAACAGTATAATGCATCTATTAGAAAAATCCTCAATTTCTTTATTTAGGTGAAGATTCTTGACAAGATGTGACTGCCATTAACCATTTATTGCCTGGCACCAGTTTCCCTTGAGAAAGGATGGTGAGCAAAAAGTGAGGACTGCAGATGCTGGAGATCAGAGCTGAAAAATGTGTTGCTGGAAAAGCGCAGCAGGTCAGGTAGCATCCAAGGAGCAGGAGAATCGACGTTTCGGGCATGAGCACTTCTTCAGGAATTTCCTGAAGAAGGGCTCATGCCCGAAACATCGATTCTCCTGCTCCTTGGATGCTGCCTGACCTGCTGCGCTTTTCCAGCAACGCATTTTTCAGCAAAGGATGGTGAGCCACTGGATTCTGCATGATGGAGGTGGTCTTGAGGTGATCCTAGGTAGTGAGTTCCAGAATTTAGTGACCCAATGATGATGAAGGAATGATGGTAATAATGTCCCACGTTAGGATGGCATGGGACTTGTCATAGTAATACAGCATGGAAACAGACCCTTCCTCCATGCTGACCATGTTTCCCAAACT
This sequence comes from Chiloscyllium plagiosum, assembly GCF_004010195.1. Lineage (NCBI taxonomy): Eukaryota > Metazoa > Chordata > Chondrichthyes > Orectolobiformes > Hemiscylliidae > Chiloscyllium > Chiloscyllium plagiosum. The sequence goes on along the minus strand of NC_057747.1, from coordinate 21,459,715 downwards.
AAACTAGTGCCATTTGCCTGCATTTGGCCCATATCCCTCTAAACCTTTCCTATTCATGTACCTGTTGTAAGTGTACCTGCATTTACCACTTCCTCTGGCAGTTCATTCCACATACGAATGACCCTCTATATGAAACATTTGCCCCTCCGGTTCTTTTAAATCTTTCCCCTCTCACCTTAATAATGTGCCCTTTAGTTTTGGACTCCCTCACTGTGGGGAAAAGCCCTTTGTCATTCATCTTAGCTGCGTTCTGCATGGTTTTCTAAACCACTCTTAGGTCACCTCTCAACCTCCTACACTCCACGGAAAGGAGTCTCAGCCTACCCAGCCTCTCCTTATAACTGAAACCCTGCAGTCATGGCAACGTCCTTGTAAGTATTTTCTGAACCCTCTGCAGTATTTTTTTCCTGACAATTCTCTCTTTAAAGCAAGCTAGGCGCGTCTTTCATGCCTTGAGGCAAGGCTGCAGGAGGTGGAGGTTGCCTTTCCAGAGCTCGGGACATTGAAAGGTACTGTCGATGGAAGCTGGGCCACTTGCTGCAGTATGTCTTGTTGATGGTTCTCTTCCAGCAGCAGTGTTACAGTCTGACCTTTATATAATGGAAAAGCTGTCATACACTGGGTGCTGGAAGTACACAACAGGTTAGCTGACATCTACAAAACAAAACGAGAGATTATGTTGGTTTGGGTATGAATGGGTCAAAAGTTGACTAACCTGATAGGTGTTTTCTAGAAGATTTTGTTCTCATGCTAGACTTCCAGCAATTCCAGATTTCCCTTTTTGTTTTCTTATTGCAATCTAATTTTCCTGCTTGCAACCCAGTTTTAGACCAATAACCTGGCTAGTTGCCTTGAAACAAGTTAACTGCTATATGGGTTCCTCTGTTTACAACACATATGAACTCTTGTGCTTACGACCCCCCATGCACTCAAGCACCTGTACAGTCAGTTCTGATATAACATAATAGTTCCGTTCTCAAGCGATCTTGCGTTACAAGATAATCGCGCGATAGCTGCCCCATTTAAACTAATGGGACTGGAATCTCAATATAGCCAATACAGGTAAGGGAGGTTCATGTTCTACAAGTATACGTCTAAATTCTTCAATTGTGTAAAACCCAAGAAACACATGTTATAGCACAACTGGCTGTACTCTTAAACTCTCATCTTTACAAACACAATTGCACACAGGAGTCATGATTGTAATTTTGAAGATCTGATATATGACTGTTCCCTTGTATTTACAAAAACTATTTTATATGGTCTTGCATTGTTTTCCGACCTGCATACAAATTGACTTGAGACTGGACTCGATGTTGGAGCCTGTTTGCAAACCAGGGACTGTATTCTCTGTGTGTTAGAGATGAGGGATTTGAGGACAAGTTAAGGGAGGGTGTTTGCTCCAAGTTTTCACTTGCAGTGATTTTCAATCTGTAAGTATGAAGGCAATGAGATTACATGCACATGTTTGTAAACCTCCCGCAAGGTAATCAGTATTAAAAGACAAGAGACTCGCATTTATATAGTGCCTTCCACAATCTCAGGATGTCTGAAAGTGCACTACTGCTAATGGGAGTATATTTTGAACTGTATTGTGTTATAGGGAACACAGCCGCCAATTTGCGTAAAGAAAGCTCCCATAAACTAATAGTCAATTTGTTGATCTTTATGACATTTGAGGGATTTAATACTGGACACCCCTGTTGCTCTCAAACATAACGCAGTGGGATCATTTAAAAAGACGGATAGATCCCCAGATTAGCCTGTTGTTCAAAAGACATAGCTCTGACAGTGCAGCACTCCCTCAGCACTGCTGGGGAATGTCAGCCGCGCTATTGTCCCTTGGCCACTGGAGTGCGATGTGAGCCCAGTACTGACCTACATGGGGACATGGGCGCTACTGACCGAGTCACATGAAGCTGCTGAGAGTTCAGAGAAATTTGCTAATTTAGTGAGCAGCTGGATATCTCCGCCTCCAGCACCAAGTTTCATCCAGCTCTTGGTTCATTGTTGCGGCTACAGTTTACACCTGTTTTCTCTAGGTATTATTTGCCTGTGCAGAGGCTCTTTACGCTCACGGCTACAATAACGAAGCTTGCCGATTGGCGATTGATCTCGCCAGAGACCTTCTGGCCAATCCTCCGGATTTGAAGGTGGAACAGCCTCAGACAAAGGTAAACACAAAAGTTTCAATATTTGATCAATTTCCAGTCATTGCTTCTGTTTTATGGTGATTTTGTTTGAAAAGTAGGGAATTTGTTTCAGCATAGTGTTCTTAACTTTTAACGATTGTATATCCATGCCTATAATTATTTAACAGTCCTTTGCATTTTGATAGTACCTTTAACACACTCTAAAGGCTTCCAAAGCTCAACATTGAAGGACAATGGCTGATTCCAAACTATTTGGAAAGACAAGGGGAAAGTTTGTCAAACAGGAATGGAGAATGGAGAGAGTTGAAGTGGTTTAGTGAGGGGATTCCAAAACTTGGAGCAGGTGAAAGCATGATAAAAACTGACGATGCACATTAGGTTAGAATCAGGAGAGTGCAGAGTTATGGAAGGAGTGAAGGCTGAAGCAACTTGCAGAGCTTTCCAGGAAAAACAAATAGAAGGAGGACTCTTTTCAAATGGGAATGCAGCCAAGACTGGGAGCCAGTGCAATCTATTAGCTAGACCTGGTGGAGGAGCCGACATTTAGGAAAAGGATTGGATGTGTGTAGAGAAAATATTTCCCTTGCGGGGAAATCTGAAACTATTGGCTGCAGAAAGAAAACTTCACCCAGAGATTGGTGAGAATGTGGAGCAGCTCAGACAAATATCATAGAGGCATTTAAGGAGGAAGCTGGATAAACACGGGATGGAAAAAGGAATACCAGGATACTATGGCAGGTCTGAGGAAGCAGGATGGAAGGAGGCGCACATGGAGCATAAATGCTAGCCTAGACTTAGATGGCCTGAATGGCCAGTTCTTGTGCAGTATCTTTGCTGTAACTCTGTCACCACAGGGAAAATATTCTGGATACTTGTGGTAATATTTTGATTTAAAGTATTAATAAGTTGGTGGGGCCTTGTTTGTCGAATGATGCTTTTAGTTTGTCACCTCAAAGTGCCTCCAGCATTGCCACCTCAAATGGAAACTGTAGGTACCACCAGGAGTTTTCTCTTATTGATGTATCCTCAAACTGTGGAAAAACAAGGGCATGATCTAATTGTACTGAGCGACATTCTTCAGTTTGAACACATTAGCAAAACTGTACGTGAGACTCAAACTAGTAGCTTGCACTTGGATTCTATGATACTGTAGTTTTAAGGGTTATTTTGTCCTTTTTTTTTGTTTTGGAGAGGTTTTAAGGCAGAGGTTCCGAGCAACCTAAGAGAAGATGAACAACATCTGAAGCCTTGGGTATTTTGTTTTTTGGAAGTTGGAACAATAGATGCATCCTGAATGGGTGTGGTCAAGCTCTCACCCACAGAACCAGGATGTTTAATTTAGCTTCCAGCAATTGTTGCTGGGTCTCAGCAAGGTTGGGAGGTAGTGAATATCTCTCAGCTGCTACACATACTTCTCTCAGAATTGTCTTTTGATGTTCTTTCCTCTAGGATTGGAGAATGGCATGTGAGACAATCTGTGTCTGAATTTGCCTTTTTGCTGAGGGTGTGTTTGTGATGTTGCTATATTGGAACAGTCACTGTTTAGTAGTAAAATAATCTATTATTCTATAAAATTTTCCTGTAGGGTTAAGTTATTCCAAGTTCCTCTTTTTTTGGCTGTATTTTAACTGTAGTGTTGAATAAATTATGTTTTGCTTAATGTTGAGTAGTTTGACCAAATTGTATCTGGAACGCAACACCTTACACTTGCCTTTGAAATAGGAGCATGTTAGGGTCTCGGTTACCTTCTTAATGCATTTTGAGAGGATCGGATCTGGTCCATGACAGGATAAAAATGGTGGCAATACATCTCAGGTGGTGTGATGTGAACTACCTAAGTTGCAGTTTTGCTTTTACATTGCAAAGCACTAAGGTGATTGACAACAGACCAAAAGTGGGGATGAGGGGAATTTTTAAAAATTTTAAACACAGTGTTTAATGATAATATGGAACACGCTGCCTGACAGGGTGACAGAAGCAAAGTTAACAGTAACTTTGAAGAGGGATTTGGGTAATTTTTGATTTGATTTTATTGTCACATGTACTCAAGTACAAAACTGCAGGAGTACAGTGAAAAGTGTCTAATGTTGCCACACAGACGCCATCTTAGATACAGGTATGTAGGTACAGACTCTCAACAAGGTAGAAAGAAAGAATAAAGTTTTAAAATTTAAACATTGTAGTAATTACGGTATAGCGTAAAACATACCAAATAAGGTTAGAAGTTATGCTTTGAAGACCCTCTTAGTTTTAAGTAGAAAATAAAGAAATAAAGCTGAAAGTTCAAACATTACCGTCTTTCATAAGTGCTTAGCCATGGTAGGACCGCTCTTCACAGAATCACTTTGAGATTGCTTGGAAAGAAAATGTTAACAGGACGATTGAAGGTACCCCGTGATAGGATGAATGGTCTCTTTCTGTGCTGCATAGGCCTGTTTGTCTTGGCTGTAACAATGGGAATGATATCCTGCGAGCAGTGAACCAGCCTAGTGCAAGTCTGTCTCCATTCTGTGGAGGTGCCGGTGTTGGACTGGGGTGGTCAAAGTCAGAAGTCACTCGGCACCAGGTTACAGTTTATTTAAAATCCCAAGCTCCCAGAGCCCTGTTGGACTATAATCTGGTGTCGTGTGACGTCTGACTATCTTAATTCTGTCTTTCATGTCAACAGTAATTGTGTTGTTGTTTCTTCCTTGTCTACAAGATTATTACTTAGCATTGTGCACTTTGCAGGGTTATAATTTGGAGATGCCGGTGTTGGACTGGGGTGTACAAAGTTAAAAATCACACAACACCAGGTTATATGTGACAATCACCTGATGAAGGAGTGTCGCTCCGAAAGCTAGTGTGCTTCCAATTAAACCTGTTGGACTATAACCTGGTGTTGTGTGATTTTTAACCCTGTGGTTATAAGGTACATTGACACGTGCCATTACGTTGAATGCTGGTGGGAAATAGTAACTGACAGAGCGAGAAGGACACTGAACAGATTCAGACGAATGAATTGTAAAACATTTTATAGATCAGTAAGGCATGTGGAACAGATTTCCAAAGGGTTTTTAAAAAATCTCTTGGGGGGATTGATATGTGCTGAGAAGTGCACCTGAGGTTTATGTGAGTGGAGAGTATTTCTGGAAAGAGACCTTCTGCTAAAGCCTTTCAACCTGCACTCGTCAGGATAGGTGCAAGAACGCCAAAACAAAATGTCTGTCGTTGGTTGTGATTCGATGCTTGCTGATCAAGTCTGAGTGCGCTAACTGCTACACTAACAACTAGTTGAAAGTAATCAGTTGAGCTGATGATTTGGCTCTTGTGAAAGGTGACAGACATTCGTACGTAATGATCTGGTCCCTGCAAACAGATGAAATATGTTCACATTTCTCACATTTTGTGGCCTAACCAGAGGCTTGGTAGATTAGATTAGATTACTTACAGTGTGAAAACAGGCCCTTCGGCCCAACAAGTCCACACTGAAGCGCAGCCCACACAGACCATTCCCCCTACATTTACCCCTTCACCTAACACACTACGGGCAATTTAGCATGGCCAATTCACCTGACCTGCACATCTTTGGACTGTGGGAGGAAACCGGAGCACCCGGAGGAAACCCACGCAGACATGGGGAGAATGTGCAAACACCACAGAGTCAGTCGCCTGAGACGGGAATTGAACCCAGGTCTCTGGTGCTGTGAGGCAGCAGTGCTAACCACTGTGCCACCGTGCCGCCCACAAGTAGTTCTCCATCACTTTCTCCATAGCAACATCTCCGCCAATCAGAGTTGACTTGCCAACGATTCAGCGCCCTTTTCTTCTGTGATGTAAACTTGATGTGGATCATTTGAAATTTGACGTTTTTAACCTTTATCCCGAGGAGAACAAGGTGAAAGACTTCAGAAATTTTCAAATTCTGTACGAATGAGTGTAAAGTCCTGCTATTTTGTCCGAAAGATGCAGGGCAAAATAACTTGATCATCAGTAAAGTCAATAATCAATTGACCGAATGGCACAGAAGGACTAATTTTATGTGGGTTCTGTGTGGAATGGAATAGATGGCGGGGGGCGAGCATGGACCCTGAGAAGATATGGCCTTTCAGGACTGAGATGAGGAGAAATGTCTTCATGGAGAGGATTACGAACTCTGTGAATGTGTGGTAGTTGTGTGCGTTGGAATCGGATATTTGGCTCTCAAGGGGAATGAGATCAGGATGGGAAAATGGAGGTAAGGTCGTGGATGATTGGTGATCTTATTGAGTGAAGGGACAGGGTCAGAGTGCTGCACAACGTACTGCTGCTTTTTCTTCCTTGCGTTCTTGGGGAGCACGTGACTTCTCCACACCTGGCACTTGACTGTCCCTTGTCCCAATCAGCATTGACAGCGTATAAACTTGCTTCCATTTCAGGGCAAAAAGAACAAGGTTTCGACTCACAAGCAGACCCTCATTGCTACCAACACCCTGGCGAAGGCTGCCTTCCTGCTGATCGTCCTCAGTGAAAGGCAGGAGCTCCACGATCTAGCCTACAGCATTGGAATGTTTTCCCTGGAATTGCAGAGGCCACCAGCATCAACGAAAGCCCTGGAGGTGAGCTACTCTAAAGTGCTGTCATTGGACTTTTGGTAATAATTTGGAGTCATAAAGTTCTCATAACCACATGAATGACAATTTTATAGAAAACTTCCAGAGGTGCTGCATTTTGGGAAAGCAAATCTTAGCAGGACTTATACACTTAATGGTAAGGTGCTAGGGAGTGATGCTGAACAAAGAGACCTTGGAGTGCAGGTTCATAGCTCCTTGAAAGTGGAGTTGCAGGTATATAGGATAGTGAAGAAGGCGTTTGGTATGCTTTCCTTTATTGGTCAGAATATTGAGTAGAGGAGTTGGGAGGTCATGTTGTGGCTGTACAGGACGTCGGTTAGGCCACTGTTGGAATATTGCTTGCAATTCTGGTCTCCTTCCTATCGGAAAGATGGTGTGAAACTTGAAATGGTTGTGAAAATATTTACAAGGATGCCACCAGGGTTGGAGGATCTGAGCCATAGGGAGAGCTGAACAGACTGGGGCTGTTTTCCCTGGAGCGTCGGAGGCTGAGGGGTGACCTTATAGAGGTTTACAAAATTATGAGGGGCATGGATAGGATAAATAGACAAAGTGGTTGGGATATCTGGTCGGCACAGACAGGTTGGACCGAAGGATCTGTTTCCGTGCTGTACATCTCTATGACTCTATAACCACTACCACCAGTAAATATCCCATCCTTAATGAGACCTCTCTTGGAGTACCGTGTCCAGGATGTTGTTAGGCTAGAGAGGAATCAGAAGAGATTTACCAGGATGTTGCCAGGTATGGGAGGTTTGAGTTATAAAGAAAGGCTGGATAGTTTCCATGCTGCACATCTCTATAACCACTACCACCAGTAAATATCCCATCCTTAATGAGGCCTCTCAGGCCAGGATGTTGTTAAGCTAGAGAGGAATCAGAAGAGATTTACCAGGATGTTGCCAGGTATGGGAGGTTTGAGTTATAAAGAAAGGCTGGATAGACTGGGACTTTTTCCACTGGACCGTAGGAGGTTGATGGGTGACCTTTATAGAGGTTTATAAAATATTGTGGGGGGGGGGGTGTATAGATAAGGTAAATGGCAGGTGTCTTTTCCCTAGGGTGGTCTATTTCAAGACTAAAGGGCATATTTGTAAGGTGAAAGGAGAAGGATTTAAAATAGACACAAGGGGCAACATTTGTACATGGAGACTGGTTTATATGTGGAATATACATAAGGAACAGGCACGGATTTGTTTGGACCTGTGCCCTCTGCTGGAAGGCGAGCATGAACCCAGTTCTTCATCTTCTATTCATTCATGGAATGAGGGTGGTCAGCACTTGTCCGTCTCTAATTACCCCTGAGGGCAAAGGTTTGATTCCCACCACAGCAACTGGTGGAATAAAACTTCCATTAATGAAATCTGGAATTGGACGTTACCCTGCGCATTGGTGGCTGTTAAACTATTCCTGGACAATAATGTTTATTGTTGGTAAATGCAATGTTAGCATTCATTTCGGGAGGACCCGAATACAAGAGCAGCGATGTAGAGCAGAAAGCGGCCATTCAGCCCATCGAGTCTTTACCAACCCTCTGTATAAGGCTCTGGACAGACTGTATTTGGAATATTGAGAGCAGTTTTGGGCCCTGTATCTGTGGAAGGATATGCTGATCTTGGAGATGGGTCCAGAGGAGGTTTAAATGAATGATCCTTGGGGTGAAGGAGTGGTTGAGGACTCTGGATCTGTATGTGATGGAGTTTAGAAGGATGAAGGGGGATCTGTTCAAAATTTACAGAATACTGAGGGGTCTGGACATGGGGAAGATGTTTCCACTAATGGAAGAGACTAGGACCTGGGGGCATAGGCTTAGAATGAAAGGGTGACCCCTTTAGAACTGAGATGAGGAGGGATTTCTTGAGCCAGAGGGTGGTTAATCTGTGGAACTCATTGGCAATGCTAACTTGCCCCATAGTGACCAGGGATGTGCAGGCTGTGTGGAGTAGCCATGGGAAATGCAAGGTTACAGGGATAGGGTGAGGGGGGATGGGGAGGTGGTACAGACTTGCTCTTCAGAGGGTTGGTACAGACTTGATGGGCTGAATGGCCTCTTTCTGCGCTGTAGGGATTCCGTGATGATTAACTCAGCCTTGAAGAATCCCATTGGAGAGGAGAACCCCGTTTTCTCGATGTCGGTTTTGTGCAGAGTTGAAATCCTATCTTGCAGCAGTATACTTCATGTTACAAAGTTCCATGTGTTTTCTACCAGCCACGATGGATTTCTTGGCCGGTTTGATTGGTGTCACATTCCTTTCCATCCAGGAGCTATGTTTGTGATGTTCCTGTGCAGTCTGTACTCTTAAGGTACCTGAGCAGTTTGTGAGATGTCTGCCATTATCACCGTTCTGTGGTCAAGGAACAATGCTGTACGGATGTGGTTCGATATCCTCAAAGTATCCCGATGTTTTCCAGGTGAAGCTTGCCTACCAGGAATCCGAGATTGTGGGGCTGTTGAAGAAGATCCCATTGGGTGTGAATGAGATGAACACAATCCGGGAGAGGGCGGAGCAGCTGAGAGAAGGCAGTTTCTGTGATTACAGGCCGGTTCTGCCACTCATGCTGGCCAGCTTCATCTTTGATGTCCTGTGTACTCCAGGTAAAGTGCTGCTGGTTTTCTGTGGTTGCAAGGTACCTGCAGCTCATGGACAAGCCAATTATGCCTCC